>NW_019524859.1:528745-613455 GCF_002814215.2 Seriola lalandi dorsalis | reverse complement strand
CACACACACACACGTAGGCTGTTAGAGCTTTTAAGGCCCACCTCTGAACATTTTTTTTTTTTGACATTTTAGGGCAAGACACATATGTGTAATGATTTATAAGTCCCTGAAGTAGCTGCTCAAGGGGCAGCTACTTAGCCACACACAGAATATCAGCTGTTCTATTCAGTGTGATGTGTATGCATTACTCAGATAACTCAGTTATTGTAGTTGAACGAAGCACATCAAAATCATAAAGTAAAATAGGTCACCCTGTTAATAAGTGAATATTAGCACAAGTGCTGATTTTTATTCACATGTTATATTTCTGCTCATAGATATTGGCTATGAAACCATAATTCAGTCAGTGTGAGTTTAGCATTTATTTTACTTCATGCCTGTTAACATCATCTTTAATCAGTAAGGAAATGCCATGAGGTCTTTGCTAGAATATGTCCACATCTGTTGATTTGGTGAGGCACAATACATCATCATTAAGTCCACAAGGGACCTCCATAGCTACCTGAAAAACTGAGCCAGGTCAGCCATCATTCATTGACACACATGTCCTTTTTTCATCAGTGGGTAGGAAAATATACAGCGTACAGTATCTACCGCTTTCTGACTCAGGGTAGGTTGACGGAACATGCAGGCTGTTATTCAGCGTGGCCCTGCTACACATTCACACCGGGACACAGCTACTTTACATCTGAAATCGACTGGGGGCAACCACTGGGCAAGCATTGGCTCAGTGTTACAGTCAGACACACCTTGACACTAGCTGAGAAGGAAAGGGTAGGCAGTTTACTTTAACTGTAGCCACAGATTTTTCAACAGGTGTGGGACTTAAACTAACCTCTGTCCAGTCAAATCATTGCCTCACTAACCTCTGGAATAATCCTGCTCCAGTTTTGACTTATTTAAGTAGTGAAAATAAAAGCTTATTCTTAACCTTGGGAGTAGAAGTAGAAGAGTAAAAACAAAATGATTCTAACTTAAAGTACATGGGTATCAAATGGTAAACATTAAAGTCATTTGAATGTACTTAAAATAATTAAAATGAAAAATAAGCTTTCTGGTTGACAGGATTTCCCTATTATTCAAAAGAAAAATAACTGATAGGCACTCTGATAAGCAATTAATCATTAAATCTTTTAATCAAGTAATAATACCAAATATATGTTGGTTGGGGCTAAGAGGTTTTTGGCAGTTGGTCAAAACAAAATAATAATTTCATCATAATTTCAAGGTGTCAGTTTGGGCTCTGGGACGTTATAACCGGGTTTTGTTTTTCAATATGCAACAATCTTAGTGTAACAAAACTTATCATAATGAAAACTGAACTTATCATTAGTTGCAACTACACTTCTTTTGACACTACTTTTCCTTATACTGATATGTCACACTTAACAGCGAATTAGTCATGGGCTTATTGAATATCACAACTGACAGAGGCAACATTAGCAAAAGGGATTTATAGCATCTTTAAGCCACTAAACTGGATACTGTCCAGACTTGTGCTTTCATATCCTATCTGTGAATATTCTGAATAGATGTGGGATGAAGGTGCACCATTGACAAACCCCAACAGCAGTGTAGGGTGTGTGTGTGTGTGTGTGTGTGTGTGTGTGTGTGTGTGTGTGTGTACTTACTGAAGAGCCTATATGCAGAGTCAGAATAGTGGAAAGATATAGTTACCTCTTGGACCAAGTAACATACTCTAATGCCTTTTCTAGGCCTGTGAATGGTATTCTTAAATGAATGGCTGATGTTATTGATATTTTATCATTTTAGTCTGACATTTGTCTTTATTAATGCAATATTCAGATAGCCTTGCATTGAATAATTTTAAAGAAATACATTAGGCTACTACACACCCAGCTAACATCACCGCAAGTGATTAGAGCAAGAGAAAACAGCAACAACATGATATGCTGGTTCCTGTTAGTAATGTAATGACAGAGTCCATCCTGAGTGAGAAAGGTAACAGAATGAAAAAAAACATCAAAGATTGTTCTTGACTTACAGGCTGTACTACTGCTATAGACAGAGGCTGCTCAGGAAATGTAGTTCAATAGGGTTGAGTCTGCAAAGGAAATCAATTGCAAGTGTTTTCAGTGTAAAGACAGGAATATCTAGTTACGTAGTTGCTAATAACTGAATATTGATTATAAAACATTGATTAATTGCATCCCTCTACCCAAGTGCAAAGACGTGGGAAGGTGTGCTTCTTCATAACTCCAAATACCACTGCACCAATTTTCAGCTGTGTCACCTTCACTTAATTCCACAGCATAGTTATCATTCCAGTTGTATACAGATGAAAAGGTGGGCAGTACCTGCCAGTGCAGATGTTGCGTTGAGGTAAGTCTACAGCAGCTCTGGGAGGTTAATCAATACATTTTGAGTGACAATCAAGCTCTATAGGCAGCCAGTGGCTGTTAAACATGCTGTTATGTACAGTATGTATCTGATATTGATCCGTGTGTTAAAATGATTCTTTCTGTGTCAGCAGCGCAACATAAAGCGGAATGGGAGTCGTGGTTGTGTGACAAGAAAGACCAGATTTGGATCACGAGAGCGGGACTGGCTAAAGGGGGACACCCAGCGGGGCTGTGTGTGTCTGTATGGGGGGACAGTGGACCCTCAGCCACCTGCCTCTGGCCCACAGGCCTCTTCCACCCCACAGACAGACCTGCAGTTGGTGCTCTGCTCTACCAGTACCACAGTAGAAGAGCTGTGTTCTCAGAGGGATGGACAAGGACTTTATGTTCAGCTGCATGGAGACCTAGTCAGGTAAACACACACTAAGTTAAAGTCATTAAAGTAAAGTTATACTTTATTTCCCCTGCATTTAAGCCATGCTAACAATTTGGCATAAAATATCCTAAAAAGTAAGGCTAGCTGTCCAGAGACCAATTGTAGTTCAGAGAATAGTGCCATCCTCAATGAAGGGCCCTGGCAGAAGAATTGCAAATACCCTTTGCCCCTTTCAGATCAACACAGTGATGTGGGTTAACCCATCAGTTACTCTGAATAGGCAAATGCATGGATCCAACATCCAATAGCCACAGTCCTGCATCAGTGTCATCATTGTATCTAGTCAAACTGCTGTGCACTCTGAAGCATCTGACAGCTCACAGCTTAATGTATAATCATGTTCTAACATGGAAATGGAAAAAAGTGAAAGAAATAAAACTTGACTTGAAGCGTAAAAAGATGCTTTGGTTTGACCAGTATAGTGCAAGCGAAGCATGAGATATTACGCAGCAGGTTTAGTCAGCTGCACCGGTTAAAATGGAAGCACATCTCTTCCATTAGACACACAAATAAACACAACTGAAACGGGAATAATGCAGTACAGTAACATATAACATAAGCCATTAAGAAGGATTATATTTCTAAATAAATGTCAACATCTCCTTCTCATTTATATCATATTAAAAACTATACCGGCCATGGCATTTACTTGATATCCTGTCCATGAAAACCAAAAACACAATGTCACCTTGAGCAAGCTTGAGTTAATGCACAGAGCGCAAACACAGTACTGAAGACCTGCTGCAGTTTTCTTAACATTCCACACTCCCACAGGATCTCACCCAGAATACCCTCAGGGACATGACTATATGCCTCTTTCTGCTCCAGAAAACATATGTAGACAGAAATAGCAAATGATCCCTTGATTATCTGTGAAAGGATAAAACACTAGTTCACTGATCTGTGACCAGGAAAGAATCTGGGCTGTTCCTACATTGCTTTCATGGGAAAGCCTATGTGAAGATAGAAGGGAGAGTCTAAAATAAGAAATCAGTTATAGCTTAAATCACTGTGGCATAGTTTATTCCATGTTAATCTTACTGTCTGCTTTTTTTTTTTTTATATGATGTGGGATATTGACACAGAGCAAAAATTTTAAATCTTCCCAGATGTCAGGTACCAGCAAAAATGCCAGTTGGTACACTTATAGTGGAGATCATGCCATCAACATGCTGCAGATATTATGCTGGAAGCACGTATGGAATGAATTGTTAATCACTTTACAGGCTGGTAGACAATAGTATGACCAACCAGCAGCCTATGAACCATCATCATATCTTTGCTGATTAAAAGCCCTGGGCATTGCAGAGTAATGCAGAATGGTAATAAATGAAAGGCTTTTGGTAAGCCTGTGGATAGGCTGTGTTGGTCCAGTTTATATTCCAGCAGTACAGCTCTTAAATTGCAGTCTGCCAGCAAGTATGACCAGGTGGATTGAATTCAATATTAAAGTCTTCACCATCCAAAAACAAGGTATGGGAGACTTAGGAAAACTATGATTTCTGTTTATACAAAGGAAAATTTAATTCCTACAGACAGCAGATATAGTTAGAAAGATAAGCCAAGGTTGCATTAAATGCACTCAGTTTCATGTTTATGGAAAATACTTGAGCTAGGACTCCATTTATGTTTGACTTTAAAGAGACTTCTAGTTTTATATAAACACTTTTTAGGTAAATGTTCTATGTATAGTAGGTTTTATTAGTGTGGTTGCTAATAGATGCATGTACTGTATAAATGAAGATCTGAAGCATACAAAGCTGTTGACAGCACTGAGAGAAGCACTGAAGAAGGATTTGTAAGTAAGGACATGATGGAAGGGATGGAAGCTTTTTTTAGTGATTTTCTTTTTATAGCTTGTAGTAATATGCTGTTTGCAGGAAAACTTGGTCTGGGTTCTTTCCTGCTAAGAGAACATTGTATTTTCAGTCACACTAACTCCCTTTTAAGATAAATTTACTGAGGCAATGGAGTTGATGGTGGGCATCCATCCTTCCATTCATCCATTTTTGAGCCACTTATCCTGGTCAGGGTCACAGTGCCAAAAAGGTGAGCAGAGAGGCCAGTGTTCTTTTTCCCTGCCACATGCTTTTCCATGGGGACCCATAATTGCCCCCAGGATAGATGGAATGTGAAATCCCTCTAACATGTTCTGCGTATGCCTGGGGTTTCCTCTCAGTTTGTCCTGCCCAGAAAACTTCCAAAGGGAGACATGTCCCAGACATCACAACTGGCTCCTCTCAGAGGAGTTAGCGGCTTGATACCATGGGCCTCCCAAATCACTGAGCTCCTCACTCTGAAATGTAAAGCGAGACCAGCTACCCTGCAGAGAAATCACATCTCCTTGTATCTACTGTACAGTCTGCATGGTGATGAACTAGACCAATTGACCAATTGTTTGCATTTACAGGTGATTGTTTGAAGGCCTGGTGACCCCTGTAGCCTGGTCAAGTACAGCTCAAATAAGTGATACAGGGCCATTATCTTGTGTGCTCACCACTGATAAGGCAAAGAGGAGAGGCTGGGTGTAAGGCCTGATGGACAAGGGTAATAAATAGAACGGGCTGCGCATTGTTCACGTTGGCAACAGAAAACAAACAACTGATAAAGGATGTTTTTGATAACATTGCATTTGCTTTGAGTTCAAAAGTTACCTGACCTACATGAACTGCAACATTTTGGATAATACTGTCTACCTACAAATAGTGTGATTTAGATTGTATATTGTAAGCTTTACTCAAATATGGCATGCTTATCGATGTTAACAGGAGGTACCTGCCAATTCAGTACAAGGATAGCATCTAATTCGTTTTACACATTTGGGAATCTCTCTTTTCTTCCGCTTGATTTTCTAACAACAACTTGCTTCTCTCAACGCTTGATCCCTATGGTAAGAAACTGTGAAACCTTGCTCAATGATCTATGATTGCTGAGGATTCACACCTAGCCAAGTAATGAAAAATAAGATATTCCCTGATGATACTGAGACACACTTCTCCAGTCTTTTTTATACTTGGGAACCAAGTCGGTTTCTGTACACCGTACAAACCCACACCCATTTTGAATTATTTTGGATGATTATATTTTGATCCAGGTTGCACTTAAGTGAAACCATGCCCCAAGCCTTTGTTTCGACCATTTCCAGCTGATCACTTTGAAAGCAAAAGTGTAAGTTGTATATGCTGTCATGCTTGGACGACTTCCTTCATGCAGCCAGACGTTAAGCATTTATGTGAAAGGCCACTTGTGTCAGGCTGGATTTCAGGGTTGACGTTTATCCTGTTAAGTATCAGCGGCCAGAGTCCTTAACATGATTATTATTGGACCGAGATGATTTTTCCTCAGATTAAGTCAAATCCACAGTTTGAGAAAAAAACATTGAGCGCAGTAGGATTTTGCACAACTACATTTTTTCCGCTTTTTGGTTTGGTCAGTTTGTGGCTCCAAATGACCATCCTGAGCTCTATCAAACATCACAAGACATTTCTTTCTTTTAATAAAACTCCAAACAAAAAGTAGTAACAGTAACTCTGGTTCAGTCCTTGTTAGTGGTACTTTCAGCTTTGCTGGTGCTCCTTTGAACTTAGTTGGTAGTGTTCAAGCGTGGGAAGCCGGTGAGGGATTTTTTTGCTTGTCACTGCACTAGAGTCTGGTTGGTCAGATTTGCTTTGATTTGTTAGTTATTAGTTGTTAGTTAGGTATTGTATTAGAAGCCTAGTTGTACAGTTACACATAGAGTATATCACTGTTTTCTAAAATAATTAACACACCCTTTTAAATTTGTAGTGCTGTATATTTTTACCTTTTTTAACTTTGCACCTCCTGAGCAAGAAAAGTTTTTCTCTTAGGAGTTGGCCCGGACTCTCCTGCTATCCCATTCAAAAACTGCACACTGCAATTGCACACAATTGCAACAATGCATTCCCTGTATAAGAAACTGGTGTTACTATTTTGTGGCAGGCATTGTCACACCACCTCTCCTTGTCTTTTGTCTTTCAGGAGGCTGGACCCCTCTGAGCGTCCGCTCCAGATGCTGTATGACTACCTGGCAGCTATGGGCTATGCAGACCCTGTGCGAGTGCAACAAGAAGCAGCCAACTCAGACCTCAGCTGTTTGATCCGTTTCTACAGTGGTGAGTGCTCAACCGCAGGGGCCATATTCCCAAATCGTCCATATCTGCTGCTGATCAGTGGGATCTGGTAGGAGCCCAGTGTCTTCCTCTGAAGGCCTAAAAACAGAGTGCAGGAGGTCAAATGTTCCAAAACTGTTTTATCACATCCTCTTTTGATCCTGTGTGTGTGTGTGTGTGTGTGTGTGTGTGTGTGTGTGTGTGTGTGTGTGTGTGTGTGCCAGTGCACACACACTTTCCTCTAGGTAAAGGGAAGGCAGTTGTTGTTTGAGGCTCTCTGATAGTGATGCCTCTAGTATTCAGTATAGCCTGAGGTACCACAAACACACTCCCACCATGGCCTCATGATGAGTGACTTACCATCCTTCATCCTGTGGTGTTCCTACATCCCCATGTGGGCTGCCTTTCACCTGCTGCTGTCAACATGCTCCCATGACCCCAGGACTCGAGTGATTAAATGTCCCCGTGTCAGTGTGATATATTAATCCAGTAGCAGAATGGGTGTGACTCTTTGGAGAAACCAGTGACAAATTTTTATGACACTGACAGTGGGCCTAACATGAACTGTGCACAAGCTCCACATGACTGTATGACTCCATACATAAACCCACAGACATCTCTAGCTGTCCTTCTTTGAGTCTGTTTGTTGGTCTAATGATACTCTTACAGTTGCAGCAATTAAGGGATTTGCCATTAAGGGTAAATGGTGAACGATGTTCTGTAATGCGTCTCCATTTAATTAACTGACTGGTGTTCCTGCTGAGTCAGTGGAACTTCTTGCGTTCTGGGTTAGAACTGCTCACATGCTGCTGTGCCAGAGAAAGAGGAAGACTGAGCAAACCACAGCGTCTAAAGGGCTCACATGTTATTCCTCCCACATAAAGTACACAACCCTCCCTGCAATCAAATGCTGCCACATTGAATAAAAGTACATGCTCAACACAAATCTCGGCAGCTTTGTATTGAGATTCTCTAGTTGACATGGCACACACGAGGAGACTTTAAAACTTTAAGATTTAATTTGTTTTTTTAGCCATGTGAAACGACAAGATCACACTCAGATTTTCCCAGCTGTAAAGATATTACTTGACTGACATAATTGTGAGGGCTCTGACATTTTTGATGCTCAGTTGGGAAACATAAAATTTGAATCCTAGACTTCTGTGTGATATATGATACCATAGTGTCCTGCTTTATGTTTTGTTGACAAGTAAACACTACACAGTCTTGATAATCATCGCTCATCAGAACAACATTAGGGTTATACTTAGCTTTTCTATTGTGTTTTGTTTTTTCTGACTACAGCTAGCCTCTTTAGAATGAATACAACTTTGTCTTTATATGTGTTTAGTAAAACAACGGATGTTTGTTTGTTAAGCTGTCAGATCTCAAGTTCACTGTGGCCCCAGTCTTACTCCTAGTCTTTATGTGCCCACTGAAACTGTTGTTTGCGTCTTGCCAACATAAGAACTGATCGGATCTTGGCTACTATCAGTAGTCAGGCCACATTGGCCGGAGTCTAGCCAGGCCCCTTGGAGACTTCCTGCCTTCTTTTGTTAACTCATGGGAAAAGAGGACCAGGAACCAGGCATGACTGGTACTCAGGAACTCTTAATACCCAGCTAAGGCCAAGAAGACAACTTGATTTGGCCAATTGATTCCCATTGAACTGGGAAAGAAGTACCTGGTAGTATAGTTTGCAGGTTGTTGTGGTTGTGTTGAATCATCTCAGTATGTTCACCCACTTTCCTTCCAGTCATACAGCTTCACCAGTCATCCTCATGTTTTGGCTAGCACAAGAAAACCCTACTTTTTCATTCCCACCCACAGTGGTGTTGTAGGTGGGCTGTTTTGTTGAAACACACAACAGCAGCCTTATTCTGAGATCCCTCTCTCAGGTGCTTGCTTGTCTAACAGCTGTTGTCAGGGCTAATAATCTGACTAAGCAGATGAGGAAAACTGTGGCACATTAGTAAGGACTGTAGTGGTAGTTATTAGATAACCTGTGGGATTGCAAGTTGATTAAAAGGTATCTAGTTGTGCAGATACCTTTCGTTTTATATACAAAGTTTTGGATAACTGTCTCTGGGGCTTTTGTTTTTGTTTTAAAAATCAGTGGTGGCAGCACGTCTTTCCACAGAAACAGTGTTTAGAATATATTTCAGTCAAGGAAATATTCCCTGAAAGAAAGTGGGAAATATTGTTTTTTTTTATTTATGTTTTTGCAAACAGTGTGAACTGAACCTCTAACAATATTACAAAGAAGAAGAAAAAAACATTTCTGCTATATTAAGTCTGTCTACCAATATTTTTTCCTGTGAAATAATAGTTAGGTTTACCTCTTCAGGCCTCTAAAAAACATTCAAATGGATCTGTCTGAAGAGAAAATTTGCTCTTTCATTAAACCTCTTGGCTCATATAGGCAAACAATCAGAGGCACTGGGATATAAGCAGACATTGGTTGGTTTGTTATAATAAGTCAGTGGTCTCCATGCAAAGAGAAGGACTTGCTTTTATTTTATATGTTTGTGTGCTCATTTGCTTATTTGCATATTTGCATGTGTGTGCATTTGTCTGCGTACCCATTTATCCCAATGTTTTGTTTTTGGCCTTATTTTCTCTCAAGCCAATTAAGTTTTTCAAAGTGCAATGCAGCAGGTAATTTATTAAACTTCACATCCCCTTATTTGTTCAAGAAACTCATCGTGAACCTTCTCCACCCTGCTTCCCACACACACACCCTCCTGCTGTGGTGCACAGATGAGATGAAAACAAACAAGGACAAGGGAGTAAACATTTCTAAATGCTGACTTAATAGAAAATGCTCCTAGAGAAAACAACTGCAGAGACCTGATGGCCAGTGGTTCTCTGTGTCGGCCCATTCAGCTGCAGCACAGACAACGCCTGCCGTAAGCTCTGGCGCTTGTCCACTGGGCTCTGTTCCATCTCAGCCTGTGTGATCTCTGTCTTACATCTCTGTCTCTGAGCTTAGAGACCTGAAGCCGCTGTGCATAGTTCATGTCAGGGCCACTGTCAGTGTCAGAGCAGAGGGAAATAAGTCATCTACCAGTAGTGTGAACCCACCTAATAAGTTATTGATTTGGCTGGTGCTGATTTGCCAGTGAAATTAAATCTAAATGAAGGAGTTTGGATGTCCTGAGTTGTGATCACATGGGCGGTGAACTAATGTCTGAAACTCTGAGGCCCAGTGGTTTATCATAATAATCATGTCCTGGAGGAACAGAAAGACTAACATCACAGTGCACACCAAGTACTAGTTTTCCTCTTCGTTTTATGGTTGAAAGGGAGAAAGAATTGGTTCATAGGGACAAAAAGTGGAGAAGCAGTCAGACTGAGATTTAAGAGAAAAATGAAATTCTATTCAGATCTGGGTTCCCACAGAATTGCCCCGAGCAACAGAGCTCTGCAGAGAGTGGGCTCTCCCTGGTTTCCTGCCAGCTCCTTATAAAATGCTGTTTCTGTGATGGAGTTCTGTTTTTCCTGAGGATTTCCTCTTTGCCATTTAAAACCTGCAGACTCTCTCTAGACTCATGGTCAGTTTTCAAGTCAGATGGCTAACTGCTGCTGAAAAATATCCACCATTTTAATGGTCTGTTTTAATGTCATCTGTATTCAAAAGCAGTATTCAGTTGTGTGTTTTCCATCTGTGCTCTGCACAGTGCAGGCTTGCTGTATTTCATATCAGACTTGAATTACTTGCACAAAGTTTAAAGTTTAAATAGAGGTAAACACATATCACCAAGAGGAGGCATCTGGGTGGTGGGTTGAATTTGAATTTGTTGCCAAAAAGAGCTTGCTGTTCTGAGTCAAATCAGACTGTGTTTCCGCCTCCACTGACCCCCTACTGCATGCTAACGCAATCTATGCAATCTTGAGCAGGACAAAAAAGCTCTGGGATACAGGGAATAGTCTGTCCAAATGAGTGCTCTACAGTTGCCTTGAAATCATCCCATATGTGATTAAAATCAGATTAAATAATGTGTAAATGCCCTCCAGTCTTTTGACCATAATATACAAAGAACAGTCATTTTATATGTTTTGGGGTAAATGTAATTTTCCTTATCCTTCCTACATTGATGAATCATTTTAAAGGAAGCTTTCTGCATTCTTTTGTTCTTTCACTTTGTTTGAGTGGTGCTAACTCTTTCTTGATACTGGCTGAGTGCACAGACATTCTTTGAAAAGTGATGGTGAAATTGCTAACATACATTTTGTATGCTGTCATACAGTTAATCAACAGTTGTTCTGAATTCTAGATTAAATTTCTTTTTTAGATTCTCAGAATAAGACTGCACCTATCAATTACATTATATAACCATCATTATATCATTCTCATAATTGATTAATGTGCAGTTTATTTTCAGTCAATAAAATATCAACATCAATTTCTTAGAGCTCAAGGTAATGATGTCGGATGTCTTGTTTTGTCTGTCCAAAGGTCAAAAAGCCAAAGACACTCACTTTATAGATATTTTTGGAGACCATAATTTTCATTCTATTATATTTCAATGTTCTTTCAATTGACATTGAATAATCTACTAATATTAGCTGCTGTATTTGTAATATTCAATACACCATATTATTAATGTATCAGTTCATAGTTATAGTAATATATACTTATATATATGAAGACAACCGGTTTCATTCACCTGAAATTATTTTTTACTAAATCCTTACTAGCCCTCCACCCTCTTCAAGTTCCTGAATCACTTCCTCTCTTTTTTTATCAACCAATTGTCCATTTTAATTCTTCAGTGATAAGCCATGCCATGTGAAGTGAGATGTCTCTGAGTTTGCAGGCGAGTGAAAGCCACACACTTGGGATGAACAGAGGAGAGAGAAGAAGTTGTACAGTCGACTCTCTGATCTGTCACTTGTCACACTGTCCCAGTGGTTTGGCAGCTTCTCCAAGGAGGATGTTGGACTCAGGTTTCTGATTAGTTCATTGGAAGCTGCACAGCCTCTCTGTGGCCTAGCTCCATGGGCCTCCCATTGCTCGGTCAAAAACATCAACAGAAAACAGTGTTACACAACACTTATGGCCATGTCACTAAACCCCTCTGGAGCCACGGGAAATGGTCAACATTATTCGTCATCATGTGGGATGGGACTGATGGGACTGATTTGGCTGGTTTGCCTCAGAGCAGCCAGAGGTTGGTAGAGACAGTATAGAGGTTTACCAACTCACATTGGACTTTGATTTTGTGAGCAACCTGTTTCCCTAGCAACAGCCCCACAGACCTTGAGGGATAGCGTGCAATGTTTGTTTTAGAAGCTGTCTCTTTATGGCTGGGACTTGATTTCATAAATAGGCCAAAGATTTTCAGACGGATGGTTGTATTGATATGGAAGCGCAAAAAAAAAAAAGTAGAACAATTTTGGATGAGTTGCAAAAACAGAAAATTACACAATTTTACAAGACATAATGTGCCTTTTCACATTTTCTACAGTTTAATTAATGTGGTAATCTGACTGAGCACATACCTGTTACCCATTGCTCTGTTGAGCCAGCCCAGTTTAATTGCATTTTTTGTAGATGACAGTTCTTGACCAGGTTCCATTTCCTCTGAATAACACCCTCACAAAGAAAAAAAACACTTTCTTTGTCAGGCTAGCAGTTAGCAAATTTTTCCTGGAGAACCCCTACCTTGAATCTGCGATTATTCTTACCATCAGTTTGCTTCATAACTATATCCCACAGAGGGTGGGTATCGAGACGTTCAATCGCGAAGTGTTTTCATTAAAAGGCAGACCTTAAATTTTTTGCTTTAGACGGTAATGCACTTCATCCATGGTGACAACAGTTGCTCTCTTGAGAAATACTAACTTCTGTCACCTCATTATGAACAAACAAAGCAGTGGGACAACAGGCAGTCAGCCCCCATTGACATTGCTTTCGTTTTCAAGTCTTTAGGCATGCATATTGTTGTTTTCTCACGCTCAGAACACTTAAGATTTCAATATTAACCTAGAAATTACTCAGTTACACTAAAACCACAGTCTGCCGCTGCCAGCAGGGGTGGTTCTTAGTATGTGTCAATGTCAGTACACTCACACCAAAAAAAAAAAAAGTTGTCTGTCTTAAAGTGTGGAGTTTAAATTACATGTGTACGCTACCACTCCTTTAAAGAAATTAATAGAAACCAGCAAACCAGTGCCAGATCACTTGAGCTAGTGCCTGCCTTTATGCCAATGCTTCACTGGGTTGTGAAGTGCTTACTCTGCTAGTTCCACTACGTCTGTTTACTATGACAGCTGCCCATCGCCCTTCAGTCCTCAGACAGACTTGTTGACAGGCTTGTTGATATTTATCTGTCATATCTGTTCTTGTTAGATGAACAATGTCATCTAAATCCAGAGAAGCTTTAGTAAAACAAATGTAGTTTGTAGAATGAGATATTACCTGTGATGAAATGGACGGTTGCTGAATCTTTAACCAAACCACTTCTTGCTGGTTTTAGGGTTGTCTAATCATACCTGCTTGCAGTATGGATGTTCAGAATATTGATAAAGTAGACCAGACTGTGTGTTAGCTTCCTACAGGTAGTATTCTCAAGAACGTAGACCCTTGACAGCATAACAAAGCTAGGTGTGGAGTGCACTTGTTTCTGGTGATGCACTGTGCCAGTGAGCATCCTTACAACCTGTGTCAGTTTGTAGCGAGTGGGTGCACGAAGATGAGTTTGTTGATGTGCACACTGCAGTGGGCAAATGTTTTGCTTAATTACTTGTTTTATTGAATTTATTATATTGGTTTAGGTTATAGGTTTATTCTAACTTACTCTTTCAGCTGTCAGTTGTGTAGATATAATGATCCTCATAATGATAGTAATTCCTCATATTCACACAGTGATACACAGGAAATGGCAATCACAGAAATATATTATCTTTCTTAATCTCCACTAGGACAGGGTATCGTTTGAAATATATTTGTACTAATGCCAATACAATACCTGTGTTTCGGTATCAATACCAAAATGATTTTGATAGCTTACTTGGAGGAATATAAACATGTTCTGTCAAATCTTTTGCCTTCTCAAATGTTAAATAACAAGAGCAACCATATCAAGAACTGCCCAAATACAGTGGAGTCTATGGAGCTGTTTGATTAAATAAGGGTATGAGCAAGCATTTGATCCAAGCTATTTTGATTGATACCGAAAAAGCACCGACCTACAGTCCAGGTGTTTCCCCTTTTTTGGATCACTCTACCCAGCACTGATCCTTTGAGGGTTTGTGTATCTAGTTTTCTCTCAGAGTGAGGTGACACCCAAGGATCAGCCACTGCTAAAGATCTGCCAGCCAGCCAGCCAGTTTGTTGTCAGAAGCACTTGGCTTGTTCATTATCAGTTTCCCTGGTGAAGAAAAACATGAGGAGGCTTTCATTTCATTTGGATGCCCTTGTGAAGTGAAGGGGAAGGTGGAGAGAAAGAGCAAGTCAGACAGAAAGAGATAGAGAGAGAGAGAGAGAGAGAGAGAGAGAGAGAGAGAGAGAGAGCAGATTGCCAGTGAGTGGGTTGGTTGGTTTGAGAAAAAGTTAACAACAGCGGACAAGAGGCTGAGGCCGTGTCTCCTCTGTGCTTATTTGACCTGCCATTAACCTGAGTGTACTTGAAGCCTGGCAGAGACAGCAGCACTGCTGTCTGGTGTGTTCTTCAGCAGGGGTCAGCTAAGGCTCCCTGCTGTGCAAGTTGGCGTAATTGAATTGAAGAGAGTGAAGTCTAATGTGACAAAACCCTGACTCATTCATCAATATGGCTAATACTTCTTCCAGGTTAGGACAGCACTGGGATAGACACAGAGAAAGCATGTGAAGGAAAGAGATGGACATATTTTCCTACAGCATTCACAGGACACTTTGGCAGTTTGCCTGCTGTTCACCTCAGCTTTGATGTGTTGACTGGCATGTTGATTTCTCAAATCCAAGTCTCATCTGTTAAGACCTGTGAGGGAGGGGGATTTTTTTTTTCTGTGTGTATTATGAAGAAAAGAGCTTGGATCCTTAATTGCAATAATCCTTTGAGACGTTATGGCTCAGACAACTGACACCTAAACGCGGCCCACAGCCATGTATTACAGACTCAACCTGACTGAACCTGACTGGTACTGCCGAATAAGACCTGAACCCAACCCAAAACACTAAGCTATTCTTTGTTTATATCATTCATTACTGACCATTAGCTCACCAGGCTAAAATAACACAGTGACTACACGACTTGTCTCTTTTACTCTTTGTGCACCTTCTTGCAATGTATGACATGAGTTGGATGCAGATGGTTGGCACGGTTATACAGAGAAAGAGAAAAGATTCTCAGTAAATTAGATTTAAAGTAATCAAACCTGACTTCAACCTGAGCCTGAAGCTTTATGCAACAAATTGACCTAAATGTGTTGAACAGCAGAACTCTGATATAGGTTTAATTCAATAGATTTTTAATAATGGAGTTTAATGGATACACCTTTCCTTTCGCTTACTGTAAGGTTAAACTTGTTATCGTTCAGTGAGATCTATCCAGATGTACAGTATATGCGATAATATGGGCAGTGTCCATCCTTAGGGCTGATGTAAGACCAGTTCCTGGAATTACTATGCTGAGGAGTTGACTACTCTATGGGTGATATCATAGTGACCTGTGAGTATCTATGTGACTTCATTTTCTGGAAACCTCCATCTTGTGTTTAACTGCAGAACATTTGCTATTCATTATTTAATTCTCACAGGAGGGGTGGGGGTCCTCGTGCATTAGATCGATGTCTGTAGATCTACACTAACCTCTGTGTGTGGGTTTTTCTTCCAGAACATCCAGTGAATGCAGACCAGCAAGAGCGCACTTTGCTAAAAGGCGTATTCAGCGTCAGGAAGGGCAAGACGCAGCTGCACAAGTGGGCAGAACGGCAGGTCATTCTCTGTGGCACCTGTCTAATCGTGGCCTCTGTGAAAGACAGCCTGACTGGAAAGATGCACATCTTACCCCTGGTGGGGGGAAAGGTGAGAGTTCAGTGTTTGGTGGTCAGTTGAACTCAAACAGTGTTACCCTTTCACTTTCCCCTGGGCAGAGCCTATGCTCCAGGCTGAGTATAGATACTCTACAACAACACAGCTGTGTTGAACAGCTGGATAGAGTTAAAAGATGATGCACTCTGCACATGCAGAACTGTGTCATCTAAAGTAATGCATCTCAATCTTTTAGGCTGTTTAGGCAACAGAGTACATACAGGTTGTCTTTCCAACTTGAGAAAATACAGCGGTTTTTCCTTTAATCACAAACTAATAAAGTAACCTTTTTATTATAATGAAAACCTGTAATCTCCAGTCTTTGACAGAATATAGTTGAAAACCTTGGATCTCAAAACTTGGCAAAGCTGTAGTCTTAAGTGAAAAAAGTTCACTCTAAATTACTTTCAGTATGTCTCTAAAAGCCCAAACAACAAGGAGCTTGATAGTCTAGTAGGTAATACTATATAACTGCAACTCCCCTAGATGGTGTTCAGACAGGGATGCCCCCTTTCCCCTTATTTTCTTTTGCTTTGTATTATCAAATATTTCCCTTAAAGGCTCCAATTTTACACATTAAAGTCTATTTACAGGTGTTGGTGAATTATACAAAGTGAACAGTTGTATAGCAGAAATCTAAATTGCAACAACATGTGTCATCACAAAATGAACACTGAAACAGCATATACTGATGTATAAGAACTAAAAATGTATTTATTGTTTTACAATTTTTTACTCCTTTTACCATCACTGTAATATTGATTTATGATAATCATCATTCTCCATTTGTGTTGACTTTTGCAGGGTTCCTCCTTATCATATCTGTATATTGTCTTTTTATTGAGGTGGAGGAGGTGAAGCGGAGGCAACACTGTCTGATGTTCAGCTCTGCGGGATCACAGGCCCAGACATACTTTGTCAACTTTGACACACTTGCAGACTACCAGCGATGGCATCGGCAGGCATCAAAAGTAAGCAAGAGACAAAGAGTGAGTGTTACTGTGTGTGTAGTACACAATATGTGTCTCCTATGTTTTCTCTCAGCAACTTTGTTTCCGGTTACTCCCACTGGGCTTGTACTTAAATCAGAGATTAGATGTTGGGACTACAGTTGCCTTTTGCTTTTTGAGTCGTCCAATCAGAAACCGCCTGTCTGAGTGTGTCTGATTGGCTCCACAGAGGCAGACTCTCAGCAGTGTCTGGCATTGATTGAACAGCATACCCATATTCACATAGTATAGTATAGTATAGTTTATCTTTTTTACTTCGCTTAGAGGACACTACAGCCCTCAGCAGTAGAGTTTTTGTTATATAAGTCACTATAGATTAGATGATGCTGAATGACCCAAACACATTTTTGTATGTGTTTTATATACTGTGCATCTATCAGAAAATCTTGCCAGGTTTTCGCAGCTGCTCTTCAAAAAGTTCATTGTGTCTGTTCTGCTCAGCTTTCTTTGTCTCTAATATCCTAATTAATGGCTATTGTGCTGCAGCTCCTTCCTGGAGCTGAACAGCCTCAATGAGAACCTCCACTGAGACAGAGCCAGCATACAATTAGCTATGGAAGGAGAAAGCCAACAGAAAAAAAGAAAATCCAATTAGTTGCAGATTCATGCAAGTCCAGGATCTCTCTCTACCATGGTGGTATGGATTACTGGGTTAGAGTTGCCTGTTAGCGCACTGTGTTTAGGCTGAGACTTAGATGAGAGGTTTCTATGGAGACTGGGGATGATGACTGATGAAGGTTTTTGGTGGATTTGGGCCAGTGTTTATGCTAGATTGCATAAATTGTAAGAGTCTGTGTGTGTGTGTGTGTGTGTGTGTGTGTGAGAGTGAGAGAGAGAGAGAGAGAGAGAGAGAGAGAGAGAGAGAGAGAGTGAATCAGCATGTGCATTGGGGACTTCAAAATGAGCATGCAGGATAAGAGTTCGGGAGCGTAGAGATACATTATAGAGCAAAATATCACAATTTGTATTTATAGTAACTCAGAATGTGTGAAATATATTTCTCTAGATTACTTGCATTTTTAAACTAATTATGTTACATTGATTTTTTGGCTCACTAGCAATTGGTGCCGTTTATTGCAAATGAGAGGAAGAGGAAATATACATTTTAATATATTACCAAAGAAAAAGTAGTGTTTTCCAGATGAAAGTCGCTACACAAGAAAGGTATATCTCAAAAACTGGGTAAAAGTTACACATGACTGCTCCATTATACAAGAACATAGATGACGTCAAGATTCAACTTTATAAGTTGTAATTTACAAACTGTATTGAAAGCGTAACCCCACCTATATGTCAGCGAAAGTTGTGTGTGTAGTTAATAAATAACAGTGTAAATCATTATTCAGTTACCATCAGAAACACGGTATAAAGACACTCCTTAGTGTTTAAAAAATCAGACTCCACAGAGAAGGAGGAACTATTGCAGCCACGGTCAGTGGCATCATGAGATTTTAAGTGTGACAGCTCACAGGACTGGAAATATTGATCAGTGCTGTCTGGCTGGACTAGATATTCCTTAAAAAATGGCAAAAGCAGCCAGCTGACGAGATTTTCAGCTGTCCTGTTAACAACTCAGAAATGTGATAAGTTTAGCTGTGGTCAAAAGTGCTAGTTGTGCAAGTTTGTTAACCACACAAAATGAGACTGTCCTGGTTTCTCAGCTCTACAGGAAATGATCCAGTTCCATGTATGAATCACTGAATCGTTGTGTAGTATATTTGTTGACCACAGTAATTGGTACAAATCACTGAGCCTCCATTCATGCTATGAGATTTTATTCCCTTCCAACACAGCTGTTATTTTCGATGGACCTTCTCCCCTTTCAGTGTGTTCTCTGTCCTTGTCATCTTCCTTCATCACATTGCTTTAAAATGTTTCACATTAACATGGTTTAATTACTATGCAAATAATCTAAAACAGCTAATCTGTCCTATTTTCTTTTCTAGCTTTAATTCCTCTCTGTCAATCTGTGCCCATCACTCACTCTCCTATCACTTAATTACTGTTTTTTAAAGAGGAGTTGCTTTTTAAAGTGGCTGGCAGATGAGTTGTTTTGTGGGAGATGTGCTGTTTTGTCTTTGACATCTCTAGAAGCAGTGACGCGATGTCACGCTCTGCTGAGCGGCCGTCCCATTTTCTGGGTTGCTGCACAGTGTGCAGCACTGTAGTTAATGGAGGAGACTGTCCTCAGACAGTCATCTCTGAAATGATGGAGGGAGAGCAGACTGAGATTTAAACAATGCTAAAACAAGCACAAAATCACACATGGAGATGCAATCACACACTTCTCGACACTCATGCAGGTTAGTTTTGCTCCTTGTGCGAACATTGTGCATCCAGTGTTTATTCCTTGGGGGCTTACTACTATCTTAGCCTAACACAATGCAATTCGACAGTACGACCAACTACAGCCTTCAAAATGAGCATAAGCTTTGGTTTTCAAGGAAAACTGAACATTATAATCTTCATTATGTTAGGAATTATTGCAGGGCTGTTGTATGAGACTGCATTAGTTTTAGATAGGTGTACCTGATAAATTGGCAACTGTAATTGGCTCATATTGGAGTTAGTCTGTTTGCCATTTAATTCACAACCAGTGTGTTTCCCCTGAAAGATAAACTTTATTGCTCTGGAAACTGGGGCATTATCTGTCTGAAGAAATTTCTTTACAAGGCATTTGGATGCTTGTATAATCTGACGCAATATAGTTGCTTCCACTGTCCATTGTCACAATTTACGTAAGGTAAAGACTCTTTAAGTAGTGGAGCCTACTGGTGTATTTTTGAGCTGGAATTCACCACAAGGCATGTGGTGTTGGTAAGGTTGCTCCCTGACTGTGTTGATCAAAGGCTCTTAGTATTCATGTGCAAGAAGGAAAGTAGTTTCATTTTCTTAATATATTGGGTCAAGGGAAAATGCTGGCTTTTTTGAAAATTTGATTTGATTTGGCCTGAGAGGAAGTCATTAAAATTTGATTTATTTTGGTCATATATTGTAAAGATCTTAATGCCATGTGAGGATAAATTACAAGTCAAACCAATTTACTTTAATGAGAAAATGCAGATGTGTATATTGATAACATAGCTAATGGCTAGTTGTTGAATAAAGCAGAAGGTGGTAGCTAAAGCGAGCTAGGTGGCATAGTTCTTAATTTTAAAAAATTTCTCCTGACAACTATGTGCCACTTCTGAAAAGTGTTATTTCAAAAACTTTAGAAAAGTTTTGATGTCTGTTTTTGGTGGTTAATTTCTGTGGCTTGTGTCTGTATGGGTGTATAGGTGGTGTCTCAGACAGTCAGCATGGTGGATCTGTCTTGCTACAGTCTGGAAGCAGTGCCTGAGTATCTGTTCTATAGCCAGGACATCACCCATCTCAACCTGCGACACAACTTCATGAGCCTGCAGGGCCCTGGAGGCCTGCTCAATCTCCCCAGGTAATCACACATTCTTAACCTGCAGAATTTTACAATTTTCAATAAAGGAATGGAACAAAGGACATTGTCGTTCAGTCCGAGAACTCAGGATCGTGTCCTTATGATGGAGGATATTTGCCTTGCTGAAATATATTTCAGCACAAAAGAGAATCTTTACTGAATTTTCAGTAAGGTGCTGTAGCTGACTCAGTGCTGTCATCAGTCAAACCAGTTAAACTTTGCCTGAGGAAAGCTCAGCAGTAGTCTTAACTTACCTTAACTAACGGATCAAAAAATTAGCTAGAGTTGGCTTATAATGACATAAAACCTTTTGTTATTATTGAATTTGTTCATTAAGACAGTGCTGCATTGTTTGATAGTCAAAGCATAATTTCTCCTGACTTTATTGTTGCATTTCCTGCAATAATAAAAAATAAAAACATATGCTCTTGACCTCTGAAAGAGTGCTACAGTAAAGCTGCAGTATGTCGCTCACCACAAGTCTTCCACAATTATAATCGCCAACTTTCCAGCTACTCAGCTGTTTCACTGTTATACTGTGACATGATTTTTGTGATGCTCTTTATGTAACCATCACATCTCTTGCTCATCACACAGCTTATGATCCTCTTTCATTTATGCCAGATGGATGGAAACAGAGTGAGTTCCACACAAGAATTTAGCTTTGTGTCCAGTTCTGCATAGGAAACTGAGCTTATTTAAACTAGATGGATTTATGAATAGATGCAGTGCTACTAAGTGTTAATCATCTCCAAGCCCTCTAGTTCCCGTTGTATGCCTCCAGCATTAGTGGTTGGCTTGGTGTGTGTGTGTGTACTATGGTATTACTGAATATATTATATTATGTAAGGGCCTATTCTGCTACTTGCTAAGAAGAAGATTTAAACTTTAGCGTCTTACACCCCTCTGTTTTTGGTGCTCACCTCTTTTTGTCTGTAAATTTAGTAAGAATAAGCATGGATTAAAGCAGATGGTCTGTACTCTGACCAGTGTTGTGATTCATGGCAGCCACCTCCACCACTCAGAGCACCTGGGGGAACAAGAGGAACATAGAGTTAATATGGAAGATCTGACTGTGCAGCAGCACGGCACCACCTCATTCATCACAGTCCAGTCTCTTGGACACGTGTTACAAATGTTTACACACACACATCAGAATTGATGCATGGGATGTATTTTTTATTTGAAACAGCCAGCTGAGACCGTAGGAGATGACAACATAATTTATTAACAAAACAAGCACACATCAGTAGAGTACTTTAGATCATCTAGATCATCTTCATCAAATGTAGTGAAACAGTGTATGACTGGCCAATTTAAATCTATTTATGGCATCAGCTAATAATACTATTTCTCCAATGGGGGTGATTTGAATACTTTTTCAATGTGAACACTGTCCTTTCTTGCCTGCTGCTGGCTGTTCTTTCCAGCTGCTTTTTAAACTGTCTTAATAACATGGTACAAGCCTGAAGCACAAATAACAGCACAAAACTCCCACAGTGGACCTGTGGGGAATGAATCTACAGTATCTAATTTTCCACAGTGTTCACCATGGATTTCAACAACTGTGGTTCAGCCTCAGCTGTTAGTTTACCATATGTGTTCTTTTCTATCCACATCCTTTGTCCACTGCATTCTCCTGAGGCTCAGCAAATAGCTTTGCAGATGAGACAAGCTAATACCTGGTGCTCATCTGTCTCATAGAATATTCCACAGAGAAATTTACCCTTTTTTGGCAAAGGGACAGTGCATCATCTTAATCAAGTGTTGCCAGATATTGGAAGATCCATCCAGGAACATTAGGCTATGTTATAACACAGATATTATCGATTTAGTTTTACTAAATGAGATAGGCAAAAATCTGAAAAATCACAATAAACAAAACAAGAAAGAAGAGGATGTTATTTGTTTTTGCAGATTTTTTTGCTGTCACCCCATATGCGCTGAAGGTCCATCAAGCTGTTCTGTCTTTGTTTAGGTTTTCCCAGCTGAAGAGCCTGAACTTGTCTCACAACCGTTTGGGAGTATTCCCTGAATGTGTGTGTGAGATCCTCACCCTGACTGAGCTCAACCTCTCCTGTAATAATCTCCACACTGTCCCTGTACAGATAGGCAACCTTCAAAGGTGTGACACGGTAACACACACAAACATAGTAAGCATTCACTTCATACATTACACACAGTATATTAATATATGCATTAGGATATAAGTTAGGATTCTATTTGATATTAGAACTGTACATTTATAGCAGCACATGAAAAAGTGCACCAACAAATTCCATAAGACATAAATCCTAAATACAACCACACAATGAAACCCTGCACAAATTGCAATTCGTGCCACCTTCAAAGGAGATAATGACACCTGTGTATGCGAGTTTCGTATTAAGCATGAAACAACAAATAATATAGCTGCAAGCAGCAATGTGGGGGCCAAGCAGTCCAGCAGGCCAGAGTTGCCATGGAAACATGATGTCATTATGTCAAGAGCATGGTTGTAAGCACTCACAACAAGTTTCACGCCTGTTTATTAAAGACTGGCTGAGATTTTCTTGTTTTGCACCTTTGCCGCCAATTTTGATGCTGTTATGGTTGAATGCTTTCGCAAATCAAAAATCCATGTGATAACTTTCTTGAGTCTTGGTCTGAAGATTATTACCAACTTTGGATTTTGGGCTTCCTCAAAATGGGTTTGCCAAACCATGTTCCCAATTTAGTTTCAATAGATAAAAGCGTTGCCAAGGTATGACCTCCCTTCCTGTGTTGTGGCTTTGCCGCAGTTTGTGATTGGTCGTGACAGACGAACGCTTTCGAAAATCAAAAATCCATGTCATAAATTTTTTGAGGCTTGGTCTAAAGATCATCTGTGCCAATTTAAGTGAAGATTGGACAAAGTCTGTCCAAGCAGTGGCAAAAAAACACTTTCAAATAAAATCCAATATGTTGGAAAAATCAAATTTGAAATTGAAATTGACATCATTGAGGGATTGAACTCTGCTTCATCCAAGGAATTCAGTGGTTTTTCAGTTTTGAATATCGGGCATAATTTTTAAAAATTTACATGCATTACATACACCCAACTTTGACCTTTTGGTGGCGCTAGGGTGCTTGAGGCACAGAGGTGAAACTTTGTGAAAAGTGTAATGGGAGACTTCCCAATTGCCAAAATTCAAAACTTTTTACCGTGTGGTTCTAGGGGCTGGCAGAAGAAGAAAAAGAAGATAAAGAAAAGGTAGAAACACAATGGGTTCCTACGGAGCTTCACTGCTTGGCCCCCAATAATCACAAAATGCCCCATAGGTGCATTCAGCACAAAATTTAATATACTTCATTATAATATAATAACATAATCAGACAAATAGACATATTTGTTCTACCCCTCAGAAATTAGTCTCAGCACAATGATATTTTCAGAGCAAATCAACAGAAGAGAAACAACATTGAAAATAACATTGAAAACAAATTAGCAAACAGAAAACACAGTGTGTTGCCCTGTTTAAGTGTTTTCCAACTAAGAGTGATATTATCAGTGTTCAATCAGAAATACGAAAGAGAATGATTTATTTGCTGTGATATCGTTTTTTAAAATCTTGTTTATTTCTTTTTTTTTTATGTTTTTTATTTGTATAATGCTATTTTGATTTGCTTTTCTTCATTTATCTCATATTATTTTTTATTACACATAATGCATGTCCTCATAAAATCTGGATTTAGGTTTTTTAGGGAGTCAGTGAAATGCATAAAATTGAAACAGTTTGTTATGCAATCAGATTAAGTCAGGACAATAAGTCACACTAGTTTTCATCCTGTGTTTCTACCTAATGTAGGATGTTGCCCAGCAGACAATGACTATAACTACAAATGAACACAAGCAGTTTTTGACCACTCTTTGAAGTAGGAGCGAAAGCAAAACATGACTGTTTTGACCTTTCATCTTGTAGCCTGCAGACGCTGTCTTTGGATGGAAACCACCTCAGCTCGCTGCCTGAAGAGCTGGGTGGCCTGTCCCAGCTCAACAGCTTGGGGTTCTCCTTCAACAACTTCT
Source organism: Seriola lalandi dorsalis (assembly GCF_002814215.2). Classification (NCBI taxonomy): domain Eukaryota; kingdom Metazoa; phylum Chordata; class Actinopteri; order Carangiformes; family Carangidae; genus Seriola; species Seriola lalandi. The sequence goes on along the minus strand of NW_019524859.1, from coordinate 589,022 downwards.
CTCATATCCCTGCTGTGCTGGAGAGATTGAGTGCAATGGACAAGCTGGCCATGGCTGGGAACAGAGTGGAGAGTCTGGAGTTGTGCACTCTGGCCAGATTGAGCCACCTGAAAAACATCGACCTCCGGTAAGAGGCCAGCCTGGGAACAAACAGCGCTCAGCCTCTGCATAGTGCACTGTCTCTGTGTAGCCTCTTTCTTTCCTATTCCGCTCATCTTTCTCTTCCTCCTCTCTCAATATATCTATTGTCATTGTGTAGATAATGTTGGGTCAGTATGTGATCTGGAAACTAAAGGGAGCCCCTGTCACTGTCAATCATTCGGCAAATGGAAGTACAGGTGGAGAATATTCCTACACTGCCATGTATCTCCTCTTTTTATTTCTCTTTCCAGCATCGACAGAGAGATAAATGTCCTGACACAAAGACTAGTCTAAACCGCAGCCATTCCTCCATTCCCCACCACTCCTCTAAGCCTCACCTTTTTTTATTTAACATTTATTTATAGATGCCAGGTTTGCTGAGCACAAATGTTTTTTTCTGCATTGCCCTGCTTCGCTCCTACACTCACACCTGGGAGCTGCCCAGAGCTACAGTCATACGTAGTTGTTAGCTTCTTAGCAGCTCCACAGGAACAGCTGGGGGCTAAGTGTCTTGCTCAAGGGAACCTCTTTGGCAGATAAAGGAAGGAGGGGAAACGTCGACTCATTGATTTTCCTGTCAGTCTGGGGATCAAACCGGCAACCACTGCTCCACCCACAGCCAGCTAATAATTCAACCTTGGGAGAGAAGTTGTGGTTTGGCAGTGGCAAACTATTTATGAGGGCAAGGTACATCTGTGCTGGATTAGTGGGCTGGCAGCTCTCATAAAAGAGAAGTTGTTGTTTATTAACAGGATAGATGAGATCAAGAAGAACCTGGACCTCAGCAAAGTGCCTTTCCTGACAGTCATGAACTCAGAATTTCTCCGCTCTTTGTTGACTGTATGAAAACTGTTAAAGTGTAGATTACCAAATATGAAAAGGCAGATCTGATTTTAAAAAAAATGATACTGAGGGGGAGTCAATGGAGTTACCTCTTGGATGCTACTGATTGATTTTCAAGCCTGAGGGACTGATGTGTGTAACCTCTGTTAAATGTGTAATTGTTTAATTTCAGCATTTTCAAATTCACACTAATTGGCCCTAAGAAGAGTGCTACTATGTTTGTTGATTTATTTGCATGCTTCTCACCATATTTTCAAATAATTTGAGGAAAAGAATGCATGTTATTGCTTCTGGCTTCTATAACACCTCCAAGCAAGATGACATGCAGATAAAAATGAGCTTTAAGGTAATTTTACATAATTTTAAAAAAATATTGTACAGAGTCCAATTCCACTAAAATAGAAGTACATTTTTAGGAATTTTAGAAATATTTAGCCACAGTAATAGCAATTGTCCCTCAGTCATGTATGAGATGATCTGTCATTGTGAACCTAATTGTCTAAAGGTGGAAGGAATATTTAACCTGCTAATTTTGCAATCACAAATACCATAATACTATTTTAATTTGTCTAATTTTAGCAAATGTGACATACCACATTTTGCACATTGTACTTCCAGCACTAAACATTTTGTTAGATGGGACAACAACTTTCCATCAAAGGTTTGCACCTCTGCTCCAGCGGTAATAACCAGTAATATTTAATCCCTTGTACTCTCTGTTGGATGTAGGCTGAATGGGCTGCGCTGTGTGAAAAGTGATAGTCCAGACGCAGTGAGCCAGGTGACCCAGCTGGACTTACGGGACAACTGCTTGGACTCACTAGACCTGAGCTCCATCTGCAACCTGGAGACTCTGCACTGCCAGCGCAACCAGCTGGGGACAATCACACTCAGCGGTTTCACACTGCGCATGCTTCATGCCAGCAGCAACCGTGAGTCACACAGAGTGTCAGCTAGCTGCTATTATTGCACGACTGTCTGTTTGTCTGTGTGTTCAGGCCTTTCTCCCTAGTGATACATTTATCTTATAAACACACATATGAATGGTCCAGATGTTTAGCTGCTGATTGCTGCTTTTATCTGCCCACAGGCCTCACAACAGTCAACATCTATCCAGTCCCTAACCAACTGACACACATGGAACTATCACAGTGAGTTCTGGCTGGGAATAAGAAGCAGTCATTTTTTCTCGTTTTTGAGCAGAGGTTCTGAGGTCTAAAAAAGTTGTTTTTATCATATTTTAATTAATCTAATCAGACACATAGCATAAAAGCCTTTTCGACGATCAAATATAGTGAAGTTTCACAGTATTTACAATACTCATAATGTCAACTGTTGTAAACAACTATTTGGACTTTTTTTGTCTGACAACTCAAAACCCCCAAATCTGCAATATTTGCTATGTTATTATGTTTAAGGCAGTACATCCTGAGACCCTCAGCCCTTGTCTCTAAGACTGGATTGACTTGGTATAGACCTTTGACCCATACATAGCATTTAAGGCTATTTCATTTTTGTGTTCATAACTGGATTGCAGTAGGCTTATTGTATACTTAGGCAGAAAATGCTAGTATGTCAGTCCCTTTTCTAGTCAACCCCTGATTTAAATTCATTATTTTTGTTAAAATACAGATAGACATCATTTGTATGCTTCAGTAACCCTTAAGGATATTAGTTTGGCTTCCAATTTACAGTTTGCTCACCCATACAATTAAAAAATAAAATGACAACTCTGCTCAGTTTGAGTGTTTCTGTGTGTCTCTCTATGTGTGTGACTGTGTGTGTGTGTGTGTGTGTTGAGACAGGAACCTTTTGGAGTACCTCCCGGACTGGGTGTGTGACTGCAGAAAAATGGAGATGCTGGACGTCACACATAACCTCCTGTCTGAGCTTCCTTCCAGGTTATTGGCCTTTTCTGCCACTAATCCTGAACCTTTTCTGTCGAGATTTTTTTCATGTTGCATAATATGAATTTATTCAGCCTTGTGTAATAAACAGCTGGCTGTCCTATGCAGAGTTAGAAGATCAGGTGCCTCATTACACATGGTTGTGCTTTTTAACAGCTCACTCTAATACCAAACTGCTTTTCATAATTCCCATTGGAAGATTTAGTTATGGTAGTGGAACCATTGAAAGAACAAGGCACCAATAACAGCTTGTATCAGGCTCTTTGTGAAAGCAATATCTGTGTCTTTTGGTTGCCACAATAAAATGTGGCCATCCTATAGTGCTTGGCTCATGCTTACCATTATTCACTGCCAGCCTTCAAAATTGGCATTTGCATTTGAATGAGATATCACAAAAGCTTTTGCAAATGAGATAATATTCCTCCATCCACTGTACCCACTCATGACTTTTGTGATGGTTTCAGGAGAGAATAAAAAGATGCTCTGCTGATCTGTTTGGGCAGCCAAGCTGTAAATGTCATTGATGGATTAGTAAGCATGGGTTGCCATGTCTGACAACTCTCCCTCGAGCTCCACAATAGTCAAGTCTGCACAAGTCTGAAGATGTTCTTCGGTTCCTTGGCTTTTGTTCATCTGTTCTTTTTTTTTCTTGTCTTTTTTCTTGTCTCTTCTGGCCTCTGACAGACTGCTCAACAGCTTGAGTTTGAGAAAGCTCCTGGCGGGGAACAATCGTTTGCAGAGAGTGCCTGACCTACTTGACCATGTCCCTCTGGAAGCCCTAGACCTCCAGCACAACAAGCTAGCTGAGCTCCCTGAGAGTCTCTTTTACAAAGCCTTAAAGTGAGTCTCTCAACCCTTTTTCTCTTTGTGTTTCCTTTGTCGTACTGTCCCCAAGACCATTTATACTCTTAACTGAGTCTTTTATCAGCTGGTTCCTCTGCTTTGAAACTTTTACTGGAAGTGTGTTCACTGTTATGTTGCAGTTGACAGTTATCGTATTGCAGCTTTGTGTTGTTTGGGGCATGAAGTGTAGGTTGTATGAAGGGACTGTGGTCAAGATCATTGGAGCGTTCTAGATTGTAACTGGAGCTTCATTCGCCCTCCTATTTCCTGTGTGGAATCACTTAACACCCATTAGCAGTTCAAATGCTTTAATGTACTTTACTGTCTATAATGCTGAGGCATAATGGCAGTAACTGCTTTGTGCATGATGGTTTTCCTGATATGCTTTCTAAGAGCTGTACAGCTTCTAAGGGAAAGCAGTGACACTCATGGCTGATGGAAACAGTATAAGTCTGACTATAGAATCTAGGTTAATAACTAACATTTTTCATATATTCATATGTACAGTGAGATGTCAACAGTCTTGTAATGTTTATAGCCTGCAGAGATAACATTGCACTGACAATGCAATGCCTGACTCTGTTGTTCTCATTTTTGGACCAGAAGGACAGGTTTTATTGCTGTTCAGTATGTGATATTTACAGACACTGACTTAACAACACTTATTACATAAGAACCAGTGAAATGACTGTCCCTCCTATATATGCGGGTTCAACAATATGTAAATTAAGTCTCCACTTGCAGAGATAAATGAACTGTCTCTTTTTAGAGTATCCTCTTCAGTACAATGAGAATCAGAGTGGAAATTAGAAAATTGTGAAGCCCCTAAAACCTCTATAACCCTAAAAAAATTCAGGACTGTGATCCAAGACCTCCATCATCTACATTTATCATTGCACTAACATTATGTATGTCCTCTATCCTGTTCACTGGAGGAGGTGAGGCCAAGTTCACTAGCATTAGCACATTTGCTGCTTTTACTTGTCTGTTTGGATAGATAAAATCACAGAAATATACTTTGCTCAGTATTTTTAATGTGAAGATAACTCTACAATAATGCCTCTGTTCATCCATCATGTACATAAAAACGGGGGACCTCAGATTTTTAGCTTAAACTTCTTCAAGTAAACGAGACAGGGATGGGTGGATACTCTCCCTTGATGCAATCCTGACTATTTATACTAATGTATAATGTTATGTTGTTATGTATGTTATTATTTTTCTACAGCCTAAAATACTTAAATGTGTCAGCCAATGCCCTGGAAAGTATTCCTCCCAGCAGCCAATCAGAGGAGAGCCTCAGCACACTCCAGGAGCTCTACCTGACGTGGAACAACCTGAATGAGAACTGTGGTGCTCTGCTGGTTGGACACCAGAACCTGCGGGTCCTTCACATTGCCTACAACCAGTTACTCTCCTTCCCTGCCAGGTGTGTTCCCTTGGCTATTTTTAATTAAGACTTAAGTTTTATTAGTTTTTTTTTTAGGAGAAAAAATACAAACAAAAAACAACATCATTGCCAGCCACCTTGACATCCACAACATCCACAAACCCCAAACATGATATATTACGGATTACGTACAGGGGGTCTTTGTACAACACTACTTAATTTGTCTATAAGTTTCCATGACTGGCAGAGTATACTGCAGAATGAAGGTAAATGACATTTTAAGCAGTGAGGATAAGGGGATAAAAGCTACCAACCATATTCCTTATTCCAACAAATATATTATCAATTTTGTCCATCTTGCAAAAATACAATCAAACTGTATAAATCATTTCTCAGTCTTGGTTGGGAGGCCAGTCTTTTCTTCTCATGAATCTCTGATAATTTCAAGCCTGTTATCTAGTGCAGGTGTGTTGGTCTATAACCATTTATGAGAGATTGCTTTTTTTGCTGCTGCAGTCAATATTTTCAGGAGGTATCTATCATTCACTGTTATTCCTTCTGGTAGATCGCCCAAATAATGTGACATGCACATAAATGAAATCTGCCATCCAAGGATATATGGCATGATTCTGGTGTTACTTTGGCTGTCATGTCGTTCAGTAATTAATTTTATTTGTAAGTCATTTTTAATGACTTATACGTTACTTTAAAACATTTAAATGTATTTATTTAAACATTTTTATTATTTTGTCCTGTTAATTTTATTGTGTCTTGTGTCTATTTAATTATCCTGTTTTTGCCTTGTTGGAAGCCCTTCATTAACTTACTGGATGTTTTGACAATTATTATATCATAATTATCATTACTGTTATTATTTTTTATTGTTGTTTTTTTTATCATTATTATTGTTATTATTAACAAGAACCATTACTTAAGAAGCTATTTACATATACTTATATCCTATAAGGTCATATTAATCATATAAATATTCTACTTTTTCTGCTCCCTGGAGTTTTTCACTGACTTTTTTGTATATCTTTAGTAAGCTGAGTAAGCTGGAGCTGCTGGAGGAGCTAAATCTAAGCGGCAACAAGTTAAAGACTATCCCCTCCACTGTGTCCAGCTGTAAGAGACTGCACACTCTCATAGCACACTCCAACCACATAACTGTCTTCCCAGAGATCCTCAACCTGCCTGAGATCAAGGTCAGACTTGTGCTGATTTAATTTGCCAAAATGCTGTGTGTATGATTATATTATACCTGCTTCAGCTCATGTGTGTGTTGTACGTTAGCTTGTAGATCTAAGCTGTAATGAGCTGACTGAGATCCAGCTGCCTGACTCGCTGCCTGCTACTCTGCAAGAGCTGGACCTGACAGGCAACAGCAGCCTGATGCTGGAACACAAGACCCTCAACCTCTTCAGGTGAGTCACAAAGGCCAGACCCATTCAAAAAGGTTGCAGGTAACTCACTGAAATTTGTCAAGTATCAAACATAAGCACCAACACCTTGGCTTTAGATTCTGTAGTTGTCTGGACACATACTGGCATCACTGTTATATGTGTAACATACTGTATACTGTGCATTGTGCGTGTATATTGTGCATGTACATATACCTGTTTCTACAGTGCCTTATACCATATTTCTTCTCCTTTTTAGTCATATCACCACCCTGAAATTAGACCAGAAATCCACCACGACAGCAGGGGACTCACTGAGTGTCTCCACTCCATGGAACCATGGTTACTCTGAAATGAGCGGCCAAAGGAACAAGTGAGTATTGCTTTTGGTTCCCATGTGTTTTCCTTGTTCATTTCTGAACATCTTAGTATCTATCCAAACTGTCATGAAATGACTACACACGTGCTCAGTGTGTAAACATATCTGTTTTACCCAAGTAAGACACTTGAGAATTTATTCAGTGTCTGTCCTCAGCCAGTCTTTTTAGTCCGTAAGCAGTGTGTAGGTTTACCTTGTTTCTCTTCTGTCATTGCTGCTTGGTGCATTGGATATACTGTCTCCAATGTAGTATATCCAATGCGCATACAGGATGTTGATGTACAAGCACGGTGCAGGTGTCTACCACTGAGTCAATATCTGAATCACTGGTAGGCGCCTAGTACTGACATAAGGGCAGTCAGTGAATCTTTTTAAAGAGTAGCTGGTGCAGTGGAGCCTAATCATTCTATTGGCTTTAATGCTTGTAACAATGTTAAGTGCATCACTGTTGAGACCCTGGTAAGCCTGGCTGCTCCTCCAGGGGCCCAGACACCACTGTCTTTTATCACTCCCTGACCTGGAGCTGCAGTGTTTAATGTTGAAGTATATATGAACTTTACCTCCGTATGTGAGTCAATGAGTCGTCATTTTATTAATGCGGATCCATTGTTGGGGACAGGTTGTGTGTGTCTGTGCTGACTGTTGACCAGTTTGGAGACAGTGTGGAAGCGTGTTATGGTATCTTTGATGGAGACCGCAATGAGGAAGTGCCTCGGCTGCTACAGTGCACCATGGGAGATGTGCTGTGTGAGGAACTGCAGCACTCCAGTATCGACAGTGTTTATATGTGCAACACTTTCCTCACCTCACACAGGTAAGACATATTTTTTATATGTTAGTCTTTATTAAAACCTCTTTCTGTACTTGCAAATAAACTGCAGTTGCTGCAGTGTTTAAGATGCAACCAGTGCCTTAAAGAGCTTTGTTTGTTTTTGAATGGTACAGGAAACTAGGTATGGCTGGCCAGAAACTGGGTGCTTCTGCTTTGCTGTGTTATATCCACCATGAACCTTCAGATCCAGGAGGCTACTTCAGCCTTACCGTGGCCAACGTGGGCACCTGCCAGGCAGTGCTGTGCCGGGATGGCCGACCTGTATCTCTCTCTAAGGTTTACAGCTTGGAGAACTGCACTGAGGAGATGGAGAGAGTTAAACTCAGTAAAGCCATTATTACCGAGGTAATGCACAGCTTGCTTGTATGTTGGGTTCCTACTTTTACATTAAAGCCATTATGTAGTACTTTTGATCAAGTGTCAATGTGCAGCTTCATATTCATAGGTGGATATATTATGAAGCCTCACACTCATCTGCAATTCTAATGGCACTTCTTTTTTATAGGATAACAAAGTGAGTGGAGTGACATGCTGCTCTCGCCTGCTGGGCTGCTCTTACCTTTCTCCCTGGGTGCTTCCAAAGCCCTGGGTGCACACTGAGCCTCTCTGTTCCCAGGATGAGTTCTTGATCCTGGGGAATCGAGCACTGTTTGAACGGGTCTCCTACCAGGAGGCCGTGTGCACTGTGCAGGCTGTACGAGATCCACGCGCTGCTGCCAAGAGGCTGTGTTCGCTCGCCCAGAGTTATGGTTGCAAGGACAACATTGGGGCTGTGGTGGTGTCCCTGCATATTGGCGAGGATAGCTGTACCTGTGAGCCACCGGTCTCCACCACTGAACCCCGAGGTCCCCCTCCTGCCTCCGCGCCTGTGTCTGTGACCCCAGGCCCCAGTGACCCAGCCACCCTTTCATCTAGCAGTGGTATTGTCTCTGAGTTCAACAGTGAGACATCAGCCTCAGAGGTGGGCAGTGAGGCAGGGTCCACCGCTTCAGATGAGCACCAATCCTCTGGCCTTGCATCCCGCCCAGAGAGACGCTGTAGCCTTCACCCTGCTACTACACTGTGTGGGATCATGGTGCCTGGCTCGGCTGGTGCAGGAACACACCCGGGCCTATTCCAGCGTCAACCCTCCTGTGCTACGTTCTCAAGTAACCAGTCTGACAACGGCTTGGACAGTGATGATGAAGCTCCACTTGAGGGTGTTATCTCCAATGGCAGCAAGTTAGAAGTAGAGGTGGACATTCACTGCTGTGCTTTCCAACTACGGTCAGGGGCCCCAGAGAGCCCCAAAGATTTAGATCTTGAAAAGCGAGGCTCTGACTATCCAAATGGCAAAATGCGCAGACAGAACAGCGTGGTGGTTTCTGCTACAAACGGCTGCCTGCTGGCTGTATGTGGGAGAGAGATTGCTGACCTTAAGAAGTCTCCCTCCACATCCAGCCTGTTTGGGAAGAAGCTGTCCAATGGCTCTGTGGTAGCCCCTGAAGACAGTCATAATCTTATTGAGGTGGCCCTGGAGGCTCCTAAAAAGAAGTCTGGTTACTTCACTGCCCCAGCACAGCCGGACCCTGAGGATCAGCTGATTGTGCCTCCGAGCTTGGAGCAGGAAGTCAGGGAGCAGCTAAGAGGCCAGAGCCCTCTAATCTCAGGCTCCTCTGCACCATCCACAATCCCCTCCTTAAAAGACTCTGTGTGGGATCATCCACACCCTCCTGCATTTGCCTCCAACCTGGTTCCAGGTTCAGGCCCAGCTCCCATCCTACAGCAGGAAGTCTATGATACTGCCCTCTAGAGGGGGGACACAGCAGAGCGGCATGTGGCTGCAATTATGTGATTGTGCCATTCCAGAGAAGAAGAGATTTTTCTCATACATGTGGGATTTTCCAATTCAAGTTGCCATTGAGATCTTTTGTGAGGACAAGACAAACATGTATGACCTTGATAGTTATCATCAATGATGCTGCATCATTAATTCAAGGTGAAAAAAGGGGTTTCTGTGCATGGTCTGAGTATCCAAGAAAGTAGGGGTGACCAAGGTCCCAGTTCATAACATGATGTTGTGAAAAGGATGGCTGGCTATCATAGAGCAAAACAAACCTGACCTGAAATGGGTTACCTCATGTGTTAAAAACATGTCAGCAACTTTTCCCTTTACTTGGAAAGTCAAGCAGTCTGGAGGGTGTATATGGGATGATGTTCAGTGAGGGCAAATCTCCTCTCCAGGGGCTTTGTGGTCTCTCTGGTCCTGGAGAGAGGCCCTCTAACTGCAACTTGAAAAAGTGCCTACTGTGGACGATTCAGCCTAGAGCTCCTCCACATCCAGGCTGTGTTTGGGGATGTGAGTTTCTTAGTTAAATTTGGAGGAGGGACAGTGTTTCCACGAGACCAGCACTGGCACAGCTTTTGCTCTCCTCCTCCTGTGGCTTACAAAGGAAATCAGACAGAATAAAGGCTTGTAAGGCACATTGGACTAGAAGATGTGAAGATAAAATAACTGCATTTATATGGCCAGAAACATTATGTTTATTTTTTATTTCTTATATCCCCACACAAAATGTATGGAATCTTCTATATAGGGTAAATTAATTCTATACAGTATGGTACACAACTACACAACAGCCAACTCAAATCAAAAAGTATTGCTGTTTAGAGCAATGTATTTTGAATAACTGACAAAAATTATAATATCGAAGTCATTCAACTGTACAGAGCTGGTGTGTTGTAGAATCCAAAAATCCTTATAACAATATAATCTGTGACAGTGCATGATCAAATGATCTCCTTTAAAACAACATAAGAAAATAAAGTTAATTTAAATTTAGTCAGTTCAATTGTCACTGGATAGTGGACTGGAGAGCCCAAGATGTTCGGATATCATTTAATTTCAGTCATTCGAACAAACCAGTCAAGGCACAAAAGTGAATTATTACACTGTATACTATCAAGAGAAGAAGGGTACATATATAATTTGTATGTACTGCAGGTTACTGACATTTTTACTTTTCATATCAAATTCTTTTTTCAGCTTAGATCTCGAATGTACTACCCACACAAGCAGATGATTTTCAGGGTGTGTTATTTTGGCCCATTACACACGGAATTGACACCGTTTTGTCTTGTATTCTGTAACTGGTCTGTGTACACCAGGTGTCACAAAGTTTGGGACCGAACCCACAGTTCTAGAAATAAGCGCACAAGTTGTGACATAGAAACAAATTATGCCTTACTATAATTTCATATAGCTCTCCTTTTCACTCGCACATATTGCATTTATCCTTATTGCAGATCGGGGGCAATGCTTCTGTAGGATTCAACTCACAGGTTAAATATAAAAATTATTACCAGTGCAGCAGCAATATGAGGTGGTATAATAACATACTGATTCACAGGATTTTTTTTCCCCAATTTAGTTACATTGAGTGTGTTCCCAAGTTTTTTAATATATTGGATCAATCATATTTATCTCATCTGAGCGTAGCCTGTCAAAAACTGCATTATTTAAATTATCAGTTAAATATCATGCAGCCCTGGAAAACTTCAGTTTGCCCGTTCCTGTACCTCCCCACCTTGTGCCATAAGAGCAGGTAGCTCTGCTGGGGCTGCTGTGGTTATAAGAAGGCCAAAGTTGGGTAATTGCTCATGTCAGTGATTACTGCATTAGATGTATATTTTTAGTTAACACTCCAAGTTGATAGTGGTGCAGTTCTGGCATTCCATAGCATTTGCATAGCTGGACCTTTCAGTGTTCCCTTTTAGCCTTAAAATAACACTACTCAGTATTTTTGAAAGGAGGAGCCATTTCTTTCATCCCACTCTTGTTCTGTTTGTGACTGAGGTCTTTAGCTCAGGGGGTGTTGTTAGTTAAAGCAACCCCTCTATCCTTATTTTGCTCCGTGGGAATGAGTGATAAGTCGCTGATGAAGCCTTAATTGATGTGTGAGTCTGAATTTTTTGTTGTTATTTGCAAGTTTTGTCTCTTGAAACAAACAAACACTGTTAAAAGCACTTTGTATATAGAAAATAGTAATTTTCAAAGTTATGTATATTTGAGTTTACTATATGAGATATTGATCAACACAGTGTGCTGGGATTACTGAGGCTTCCCTCAGCCCAACATATCACCTCTTGTCTAAGAATACATAGCCAGTGGAAATGATGATGATGATGTAAAGTGACAATAATTCATTTACAACATTCACTTTTTGGTGTGTTTTTTATTATATTAAACATTTCTTAGTTTATTAGTTTTTGTTTGCTCTCAGCTACATCTGAATTTTTCAGAGCGTATTTACCTATCTTAGTACCAAACAGCATAATATACATATTTAACAACTCTTAACACTATTTGCCAACATAACTGTTACTCTATAATAATGTAAATCATTGGGGCCCCGTGAGGACATACAGATATGTTTTACAGTATTTATATCTAGTATCAGTATTTGGTTGAAGCATTGTGCTAATTGATACCTATACTAACCATCTGGCATATCAAGGTTTCTGAAATCCCTCCATAATAATGACAAGTCAGGGAAACAGAACTCTAAGACAATAAGTTTACATCAAACCACTGATATTGTCTTTATTATGCTTATTCAAAATTCAAATACTGATTTCAACTAAAGTTTTGGATTCCTAACTAGACTGATAAGGCTAATAATTTATTTCTAGTCACTTTATTGATCAGACGGTGCAGTGTCTGAGATGCCAAACACTGGGGACTCTGTGGTTCTGACTGTAGCCTGTAACCCACACATGTTGTCCAGCATCTGAACTGATGGCAGTGAGACTCTGATGGCCACTGCAGGCGCACCTGCCACAGGAGGAGCTTGAGAAGCTGTAAGACAAATGATTGTGAATAGTATTAGTATACATCAGAAACAAGTAAAAGTAAACAGGGAAACTGAGTTCTTTAGCAGGTTTGAAGAGGAGAAAAGGAACTTTCTTTAACTTTTAGTTGGTAGTAGTGTTTGCAACAGATCTTGGGAATTCCCTCATACAAATATGCAAAGTGTCAATTGTATTGTATATGTATATATACACACACATATATATGTGTATATATATACATTTATATCAGAGCTTCTTTTTCCATCACATAAAACTACAAGAATCCTTTTTCTCAATATCTGAAAATGAATATTGACTGATGTATGTATGTGCGGTGTATGTACTTGGAACTGCGTGTGTAAGTTTCATTGCTCTTTTATTGTGTGAGTACGTCTCTTCCTTTCGCTCATTTGCAATGTAATTTGATTATTCTGGTCCCAGTTTTGCCAAGTCAGGCTCCGACTGTATTGCAGTGCTACGTTTATTGCTCTTCAGAGCCACCTGGGTCAGTTTCTTAAACAGTTGTACACTCATTGTAAATGAATTCTGTCTGTCTTCTGGTTGATGTCATATATTCACCTACTGTCCTGTCCTTCCAACATGAAGCGTATTTGAATAATGATCCATTACTAGACTAATCAGTGTGCATGTACATATGCCAACTGTGTGGGTAGATACAGGAAGAGGAAGCACAGGGTACAGTGCATTGAATTAAATATTCCCTTTAATTCTTTAGTGGAGGGGGTCCAGTATTATAATGCTCATAAACCCCTTCCTGCACCAAAAAAGAGGGTATGTGCATTTGAGTAGGCTACAGTGTCAATGTTTTTTTAACTGCTGATCATTTATTAACTGTTAAGGATCATTTCCTCTCTGCACAACTTAACAAGCTCCTTGTACAACTACAGTATGTTGCAAAATGTCTGTTTGTGTGTGTGTGTAAAATGAAGCTTAAGTGCACACATACAGTAAGTGTATGCATGCTTGTGTGAATAATGGATTGACTGTAATTCTGTGTGAATATGGTGAATGAAACTGATCGAAGATGCTCCAGTTGTTTAACATGTGACCAAAGTAGCCATTGTTTAATCTCACAGTTCCTTTCTGTACATTATTTTCTAGAAATGCTTTGAATATTTTTTTCTCAATGCCAAGAAGCTGATGTTTATTTTTGTACTTCATCGTTCCATGCAAATCTATATTCCCTCTCCACTACAGAATTTAAAGTGACTGGGATTCTACAGAATACTGTCTCTCATTACGGTACTTTATTTGAAGGTACTAATTATAACTGTATTTAATGTTGAAAGCATGCCCTAAATATAAGTCAACTTAAAAACATAAGAGTGCATACAAAATGTGATTTATTTGTACAAACTGGAGCATATCTAATATTTTTGGGTTTGTATTCTAGCATGCAGATTACTGCTAAAATTTAGTTTTATGTTTACTAATTACAAGATTTATGATTTAGGAACAGGACTAACAATGAGCACTTTTGCTGTTTGTCAGACAGAACTGTATTCCCCTGAACTTTGAGATTGGAAGGTAGTTGTTATTTTATTTGAAATGCTGCTATCATTAGTTTTGAGCAGACACGCTGTTTCTAAATTAACTTTAAGCCAAGTAGCAATAAAACTTTTTACTGTGATTTTTTTTGTCCAGTGTCCATTTTGCTCACAATTTTTATTATTATTTCATGCTAATGAATATAATCAAAATTACTGCTTTTTGGTCAGTACAAGATATGGTGCTGACAGTTTATTTTGTCATTAATTTTAAAGTCCTTAATTATGATGTAATAGGAGGTTTTTTATATATTTGCCTTGGTCTCTATTTATGTCTCTCATTCAGTTAGCCTAAATGCTTCAGAAAACAGTAATGAACAGAAAACACTTGATGCTTTGGAAATATGTACATTCAAGATCCATGTGTTGAAGTCATGATTAAATTCCTCAACACAGTAGATCTGCCATCTGTTGGTGAAGTTTAGAATGACATGTCTATTATAATAGTTGACAAATGCCAAAGAAAAATAAGGTTAAATGTGACAAGACTCCTGGTTTCCATGTTTTTCCTGTGAGTGATGGAAGACCTTTAGGCAGAACAAAGTCTGACATCTAAAAAAATGGGAAAATATTGTTGCTCAATGGATATGCAATTTATTCTACTGAAATACTGTGGGTATTTTATGCATAAAAGACAAAATACTAACTTCCAAATCATAAGACAAAGTATAAAGCAGAGGATGCTTTGCTTCCCTGCCTAGGAAAGACATTTGACACTGTCACCACATCAAGGTCTGGAGACATTTAATTCCAGAGTCAGTTCAGTCTATAACAGCAACAGTTTGTATCAAGACTAAACTGCCAGGATTAATGATCATCAGACTGAATTGAGATTTATGGATTGCACAATAATTCATGTGTAGGACACAAATTATTTTAACTAAGAGATCAAGACCTACGGAAGTGTACCTCGGTAGCATCATTCTTAAAGGAAGCAGCAAAGGCTGATAAATACACAACCAACTCTTCTTGAACAAATGAAAGGAGTTTATCTCTGTCCTTTTTTGTCAAACATTTTCAGAGTATCTTTTCTGAACAAATGTAATGAAAAATGACCAGTGAAAGATCACTGATTTGCAATTTGAGTAATTTAATATAACTATACATTTATACAAAATGTAACAGACACCATACACAGGTATATAAACTGCAAAAGAGGTAATAATAAAAAAGTATTCTCCAAAATCAAATGTAAACAATCAAAACATAAAAAGTGTATAAAAAAGCTGATTCACCAATCACATTCAACAAAAGTTAAACAGTTACACCTAATAAAAAATTATAAAAAACTATCCATGTTTTCTGGTGGCAGAGACTTCTCCTCAATCTCACTTTGCCATATGTTGAAGAGAAAAGGCATCTTAAAAATGACTGTCCTCGTTTGTTCTTTGCTTCTTTAGCTCCCGCACTGACCTGAAAGCTCTGACAGCTAACACTGCACCAAAGATGAAAACAAACACCCCCAGCACCCCAAAGAGACCTCCTGCAATATCTGCACCGTGGAACTGGCAGTCAAAACCCTTGTGCCCTTTGCTCTTGTACATTTGCTCTCTCTCTTCACAGATTGGATTATTGTAGGTTTCTTGAACCTTAATGAAGTAGAAGGCAAGTGCAGGGATGTAGCCCAGGCCGATCAGGAAGTTCAGCAGAGCCTCCCCCAGCAGCACAGGGGGCCAGCGGTAAGGGACTCTGAAAATCCCCAGAGTAAGCATGGCACAGGCGTATATCATTAAAACCCCACCGCAGGCCATGGTGAAGATGTACGGAGGTCGCTTGAGCTGATGGAACAGCTGGTCCAGCTCCTTCACCCTGTCTACATCAGCTCCAGTGAAAGCATTGGCCCCACCAAAGTGATAATAGTAGAGTCCGCCGAGGCTGGCCAGATCACGGTAACCCCCATTGTTGCTGTATGGCACTCCAGCGCAGATGATGATAAGCAGATTCACAAACAGCTCCATAAGCTGGCACAGACCTGGGAGATACAGGATAAACACAGTACTGACATGAATGTATAACAACATGAAGCAGTGAGACTAGAGCTGACACGATGAGCCAATTTATGATATTATTGATTGACCAAAAAAAATTTTCTGAGCAAGAATGCCAAATAATTACTGATCGCAGTTTCTCTGATGAGTGGATTTGCTGCTTTTCTTTGTCAGAAATGATAATAAATTGAATATCTTTGGGTAATGGACCCCCAAAAAACAAGACATTTGATGTAACCCAAGACCCTAGAAATATCTGATGGGTTTTTTTTCACTATTTTCTGACATGTTATATTAAAAATCATTAATCAGTTAATTGAGAAAAGCCTTTTAAAAATCCCATAGTAGTACAATATATAATATTATGGCTTATTATCATGTACAAGGCAAATTTTGAGTATGCGCTCTGTGAATGTAACAATCAAAAGCAGTGTTCCCCAAAGATTGAGAATGTAAAGCAAACAGCACGTAAGTTAACTAAAGCACATTTAGTGAGTGAAAATTAAAAACAGATAAATTTGACATTGTTAAATATATTTGGGGACCCTCCCGACAAATTCTTAACATACACTGACAGGCGTGTGCTTTGAACGCAACTAAGATTTCCCAGAAGGACCCTAAAATAAATATACTTGCCTCTACTGGTTAAGATGTATCTGAGATTGTAAAGCGCTTGTCTGTGTTGCTGCTCATAATGCTCCCGTTCAGAGTGATACAGTGATGTCTCTCTGGACCTCAAAAGACAAAGTTTTTTTTCAGTGGGACAGAATTGATTCTTTATCAAAAAAACATGTAATTTTACATAAACATACAAATAAATATGTTGCATAATCCTGATTCAGGTTGTCTTTAGTTTGTATGGAATGACATCACAGTGAGCGCAGGGCCTTGATTATTGAAAGTACAAGCTCCCTTACAGTCTCGAGGGTCCTTCATGGTCATGGTTGTGATCTTTGTAAGCAGGTGGCTCCCTGGAAGAGGCAGTTGTCATGTCCCTCTGTCTGTATTGTTTGGCTCGCCTGTCACCAGCAGAGCCTCTCTCATCCAAGTCTCTTGGCTTTTGGTTGCGGCCTCTGCTATCATATGAAGAGTGGTCTCCATCGTGTGAACCATCCCTGCTCTTGTAGTCTGTATACACATCACTCCTCTGGTGGTGTCTTCCCCTGTCAGACATCTTCTGCTGACAAAAGAAGATTATGGGCATGAATCCTATTACAGACTCTAATAAACTAAGTGGATAGTTGGCTTGTGTCTCTGTTACTGCCACTGTGGATAGTAAAAAAGCATGAACTATTTAATGGAGATTAATGACCAGGTGAGGTAAAGGACGTAAAATTTAGGTTTCTTCATTCATAGTGACTCGAAGAGAAAAAAAAAGGTCATGGGACCACATGCAGAAGTGGGGCGTATTAACTATGAATTTGATTATATATAAGAAGAAGATCACGTCTGCTAATTAAATCTGACTTTAACATGATTATTATTTTATTTCGACGCGGGAGGCCAAAGGATATTCTTTTAAAAGGCTCACAATTCAAAGCAACGCCCTTGCCTTCCCTGCTACTAAATTCATCCGTGCGATTCGATGTCTCTACGTAAAAGTGAAATAGTTTTAGGCTCGTGAATAAAACAAAGATACAATGTCAAAACTTCCTACTTTTGAATTCTGTCCGAAATTCGGTCTCTTTTTCGTTTGTGCCGAGAAAATAACAATCCACCAACTTCCTGTGTCGGATTTCCTTCTCCTGTCTCTCACCTGTGCTGTGCCACGCCCACTAGTTTAGAGGTGATTTAGTAGGAAAATACAGTGACTAATTTCAGGTTTTACAGCTTCTTTTTCCAAATTATAGTAACCCTGTTTGTTGGGTGTATAAATGGTGTATGTGTTTATTGCAGCATTGTAAGCACTTTATTTTATGACCAGAAAACAACATTTAAGTGACTAGTCAGTTTATATACTAATATTTCAAGACTCCGGCAGCATTATTGGAAATCAGTAAAAACCCACATGTGTGTAAAAATTGTTGATTTCAGTTGTCCCCAACTTCCAAAAACAAAAATTTGCGATTCATGCCTCAACCCGGACGTGAACGCACACAGTGCACGCGGTCACGTTTAAATCATGAAGCTCGCGGCAAAAGTCATTTTTGCATTTCCGACGAGGCGTAGATCATTTCAAAATAAATGTCACTATGTGTCACTTAGCTCATGCTTAGTCCCAGATGCTGTAATGACATGGGACAGATACTTTGTTCATCCAGCTCACTGATACAAATAATGACTGAAGAAGACTATGGATTTTCCATTTCAAGCAAAGAGCTCAATTACTGCAGCTGCAATCCCTTAAGAGGAAGTAGGTCCCTCCACTTCCTCTACAGTTTAGCTTAATTCACAAACCCATCAATGAACATAAATTATCACTAAATATGGCAGATGTTTCTCCTGTCTCTTGAGTACCTTCACTGCAAGTGTGGATCTGCTACCATAGCGGGCAATTGACCCAGGGCCTCAGGACTTCAGCGGCCACAAATGTTCTGGGTTTACTATCCAATTAAGAGCAATTGTAACTATTATGATTGTTCAGTTGAAAGAGGAAAGTGCTTCTTGAAAAAGGAAGGTGTTTCTTTTTACTGATCTTGAGGTCGACCTAGTCTTTAGGAAAAAACCTATGTCAAACTTTCATTTGCAATATTTATGTTTTTGTTACAATAACTTATGTGTTACTCCACATACCAGAGGTGAGAGGCCACAGTCAGTGACAGTTCTTATGAAATATGGTATTTTGTTATAAATTAAACTGCCCAACAGTATGTGTATATAATATAATCTATATACTTCCTCTATCATTGGCCCACATTAAACAACAAGGGGGGAGGTGGTGGTGGTGGTGGTGGTGGTGGTGGTGGTGGTGGTGTCTTTGGATGAATACTTTTATTGTGAAGTCAGAGAGTGAACCGTCACCGGAAGTGTTTGTGGTTATTCCTTGAGCTCACGCTGCCACTACAACCGACCGCGCGCTGGCTCGGCTAGCAAGCGAGGAAGATGCTAGACAGAAATGGCGGTGACGGCAAGGCGAGCAGCATGAAGTGCTGATGCATTACATGGATCGAAACTTACGACTGGCAGGACAAAGTTGGGAAAATGACAATGATGTCGAAGTAGGACACCTTTTGTAACTGTCATTACAAACCTACAACACCTTCCCGGGAGAGTTTTCATCTTGAGGAGAGAGAACCTCACCGGGAGCATGGCTTCTCACAGCAACCAGGTAGCTAAGCTAGCTGGCTAACGTTAGCCTGCAAACAACTCCTGCTGCACGCCTTGTAACGTTATTTATACACTCACGACCGTCCCGCACTTGCACAACATTCATACCTAAAATAGTGCCATTCTATAGTGGCAATTCGCACAGGTGCGTGTTGTTATTTGAAACATCTGGCTTGTCGTGTCATTGAAAGTAAGTACTAAAAAGTGCTTGCTAATGCCCCCCTAAGCCTCATTGAATCACCACCAGCATGGTAGCTAACAGGCCCTAGGTCTCTCCATTCAAATGAGCCAGCGGTGCTATCTGCTGCAGTCTTTAGGACATGACAGCTACGTGTAGCTGAATGACATGAAAGCGTGCTTAATCCAAAATCAGCGACGCTTTGGTGTCAAATCCGACAAGTGTCATGTGGTATTTCCCAGAGAAAAGTGACACTGAAAACTGCTGCGTGTATGCATGGCCCACCTGCTCAGTTAAGCGACAGGCCTTCTTTCAGCGCATATTTTCATAAGTGGAAATACCTGCTAATTACTTTTGCTCTGGGTATTTAGGAGGCACAGTGACGATTTGGTGGAATGTTTTGCATGTGATGATTTTCCGTTTCTAGGCAGTTGAGCCAGGATATAACAATTCCCTGCTGGTCATTTAGCTATTAGCAAGCTAACAGCTTTATTCAGGTGGTGTGGTTATACTTTGCAGTCAGTCCGCTAGCTGGTTAGCTAAATGGAAATGCGACAGTGTGGGCCTTCGTTCATAGCGAAGATTTATTTGATATGGAAACAATTTCAAACACGATTGAGCTTGCACGCTGCTGTGCAGGTGTGCGGTTATACCACCGGTCTCCATGTGGCATAGATTGTAGGTGATTTAGCAAGTTTGGTGTTATCTCTGAGGAAGGTAGCTGTCATGTGGGAAGGCCCATTTTGAAGTCTAGCTATGCATGCAGAGACATGCCATGTTTGAAGTTTCTAGCTGATGACTAATTTAAAGTTGATATTGTGACAAAAATCAATGTAATAATAAAACTAAACTCTATCAGGGACACATGCTTTTTCGGGTTCAACAGTTTAAGAAACGGCTAATGATCACAGTAAGGAAACCTCACCAGAGATTTAATTCTGCATGCTTTCCCACTTCCTAGCCTTAAACTTGAGTGTTTCTATTGGCCAACTGTTCAGCAAAGTGAAAGCTTAAAGGGAAAAGCAGTCTTGGCTTCTTTCAAACACAGTGGTCAGCTTTTTCATGTTTTGTATAATGGCCAAAGAATGTTTGTCCTCTAAAATGAATGATACATGTTCCAACTGATATTGATGATCCTACCATGATGGTGCATTTGTTGTTATACAAATGTTGGCATTTGTGAATGAATAGCATGACTCAGAAGAGTTTGTACTTAGCCAAATTTAGGTATTGAAAGACGGAGCTCCACATTAACAGTTGCCCAATTTCCTCGGGCAACCGGATTTGGATTCCTATCAACTATTTCGTTTGGTTTGGTTGCCCCTGTTGGCAACTGTTTTTCCTGTGTAACAAAAACTCCTAATAGCTCGCCCTCTGTGTAAAATCCTCTGTATAGACAAATTAAAATGTTGCTGTCTCATTGATTTACTCTGTGAGAAATGAACAAGAGAGTGGAATAAAATGCCACAACACAACTGATATAAACTCAACCAAATCCGATTTAACAAAAGTAAAGTTGTTAAACAGGTCAGACAGCCAAATTATCAGAGGTAGAACAAGACACCACCAGCAAAAAGAACGCTCTTCTGAGCATGAATTGGGGAAAACGGGTCATTGTGGAAACGCTTATCAATACTGCTCTGTAGTTGTACCTGCAGATTAAAAAAAAAACTGACAAATATGACAGCAAATGGTAAAATTCTGTTTGTCTGTTTAGGTAATTTACCCTGCTAATACATTGTCTTGCCAATGTGCCATTTGAAAGTAGTATGTTAACATTATATTTTTTGGTTTAATTAGTAAAGCTGAACCACTGTGAGAATTTAGGCAATGCTTTGTTAAATAAAAGGCCATTGCAGGATCTTAAGAAAAAGCATAGAAATTAAGATTATGAGCACTATTTTAACAGTCCAAAGTGCATTTAGACCGTGTCCATATCACTTATTCTATTTTAACGGTATTAAAAACAGTCGCTGAGCTAGGTGCATTGTTCAAAAGGTTTTTAACTAAGTCTCTTGGGCGTGCGTGTATTAGCGTAATATTTAATAAACCAATCAGAGTGCCATCTCCTATTCCCTTAAAAGCCAGGTGGGCTTCCACCTTGGTAACCCTTGGTAGCGAATCAATATACTGCATACAGCTGTACAAAGAGGCAGCCGCTCAAATCACACGTTTAGAAATTTTTTATGTTATATGATAAGTGTGAATAAATCTTTGGTTCATTATGAAACTGAACAAATTTAGTATAGGTGTTGAATGGGAAACACTACAGTGGATTTACCAGCTAGCAAGAACGCTTCTCTGCAGAACCTCATTTATGTCTAAGAGACCATAGACCATGATGCATGGCAACATTGTGCAACACACAATATGCCACAAAGAACACTTCGACCTTTTGCGGGCTGTAATGTAAAGTTACACCTTACTTATCCAAATATCTGAAGCTCATTTTCAGCACACTTTGCTTGCGTGCAACAGGCAGAGTGTATGCGTGTTGTGCTCCTGCCTATGTAGCCGTATATCACTATCTTGACAGTGCGCTCTTAAAATAACTGTAACCAGGTTTTTGTTGGTCAATCACGCAATCGCTTTCCACTGCCTCAAGATAGCTATGCGCCAACAATGCGCCTGACCACACCTCATTTTAGGACCAAAACGCCCAAGGGCACTCAGATGGGCACAAGTGTATTTGCAATTTAAACAATGTGGGAGCTGGATGAGAAAATGACAACTGCATTGGTCTGAAGCTAGCAGAGACAGTTGCGTTGAACTTTGCGGCGGGTGTAAGTGTAGAATATCTATCAGTATATAAGGTTCTCTGAAGTTATCGCCACCAACTTTAGTTTTATTGGTTTAGTTCAGGTGTTTGCTATAAAAGCCGTTTTTCGCCTGTGTAGCTACAAAATGTTATAGCTTATGCCTCTGTTTTGTTGGCTTAAAAATGCTTAAAGGAATATTTGCATTCACGTGACATTTATTACACTGAACATGGCAACAGTAGTTTATTCCTTTCAACTCATCAAACTAGTAAAGCAATGTAAATGGGGAGCTTCTTCTCAGAGCATGCACTCTGGTGATTGCCTGACATAGATCTACACTCCTGAGATAGAAAATGCAGTCAAGTAGGAGTTTCAGAATAAACAACATAGGCTGTGTTCATTGTAATAAGGAATGAGTCATCCAGTGGAATGGTATGGCTCTTAAGCACTTTTGGAAATGTAACAGTTATTGCGACATCCTCTTTTATTTTTTAATGTCTATTTTTAGTTAAACCCAGTGTTCTGCCAAAGCATAAATCTGTGAGTAGGATAGTAATCCTCACCACTCCTCCTGGGAAAAACTACAGCATAAGCACAAACAAATCAAACTATCATCCAAATTGCCCCCAAATTTTCTGCTTAGTCATTCCAAGTGCATACAGAATGTAAATGCAGCACAAAAAAAAATCCACCAAAGTGTAGCTAAAAATTCAGTAGCACCAATTTACTCCAGTCATCCTATACTAGTCATTCCCTTTTTCCCAATCTGGTTTTACCTACGTCAATTTTCAATCTCCCCCTTTACCAACAGACATTATCAACAAGACTTGGGTAAAAGTCATAATGTTCTTTCAGATTAGCATGCCACCCTTAGCATGTCATACTAACAGGCTAAATGTTAACGTTTTATCAGTCCTTCTGTAAGCATGCTAAGATGCTAAATGTTAGCATGCTGCTTGCTATTAGATATCAAAATGTTGCAGTGCACAAAATTAGGGCTGCAAATAAAAAATATTTTCAGTATCAATTAGTTTCCTGATTATTTTCTAAATGAACTGTACTGAAAATTGTAACTATCATAATGCACTATTAGACTGTATTAGTTTTAGCTAAGTGTTCAGTGGCAGCTCATTTTGTATAGTAGTTAATCGGGAATAGTGAGGGGTTGATTACAGAGAAGAGCAGAAAGGGGTTCACCTAGTCAGTATAATTTGTACATAACAGCACTGATTGTTCTCTGGATAATTAATATCAGGAGGGTTCAGGCGAGATTGTCATGCCATTAGTATCTTTTTAACTTCAAAGCCTAGTAGGCATCAAAAGTTCAGATCATTTTAAAATTAATGAATTAACTTTAAATGATCAGAATGATAGAAAACTGAAATGGTGGTTTTGTGGCGTATTGATAATCATATCAGTAATGGTATGCCACATTGTTGAATTGATGAGTTGTTTTTGTCTGATAGCACCTGGCTTTAAGCAGAATAGATGACATTAATTCCTTTCTTCCTGTGTCATATCCATTCGTATTTCATGCTTTATAGTCATTGTGTCACCGTATTACTACATCACACCAATATGCAGGCACAGACATGCTCCAGAGATTCATTGAAAACAAGTCTGACCTTATTTGTAGTGGTGCTACAGCATTTTCATGCTCAGCCAAGTTGTCCATTAATAACACTGCATACCAATTTAAGAGAACAAGCACAGTAGAGCTCT
The DNA here is from genome assembly GCF_002814215.2 of Seriola lalandi dorsalis. NCBI lineage: Eukaryota > Metazoa > Chordata > Actinopteri > Carangiformes > Carangidae > Seriola > Seriola lalandi. The sequence continues at coordinate 564,975 of NW_019524859.1, read as the reverse complement.
CTGTATCCCCTGTTATGGTTAGAGTTGACAGATTGTCTGAACAGTAATCAGTTTTTTTGGGGATGTATAGGCATGTTACTCATTTAAATCCATAAAGACTAAGTTGTAATATGTAAATATTCACATAGTCTTGATTTTAATGATTGCAGATGGTGAACAAAAATTCATTTTTCAGAGTTCGGGTTAATTTGATGCTATTTTGACATACTACTCAGGTATGTATTGTGTGACTGCAAATAAAAAAAGTAAATCACTGTGCATTGGGTGTTAACAACAATGTTGGCTGAAGTCTAGATTTGCGTTTTTACACTTTGCTATGTGATGATAACGTGGCCTTTTTGTGACCCTAGAGTCGGTTTTAGGGTTTCATTTGTATTTTGGACAAAGCTGTTTGTAGCAAGTTTTCATGTGACTATTTTCAATAGCTCACATTTATAGATATTAGTTGAAAAAGAGAAATTGTCAATAATGATAATTTATGTACCAGAATCAATCTTTTCTGCACATTTGCACTTGAAACTTGTTAGACATAATATCACTAAAATTGAAGTAAATTGAAGAGCAGTAAATTAATAACAATATACATATGATATACTAATACTACTTCAGCCCTGCTATCTGTTATGTTAGACCCTTCCTATGTCGCTGTTGTGTGTGTGGTGTCGTCACTAAACTGTGTTGAAATCATACAGATGGCTAATTTGTTGTAATCCTCAGTCCAAACGAACAGCAAGGGAAGCTTAGTGTGGTACGCATGGCACGCCTGCAGAAAGAAGCAAAGGGACATTCTTTCTGTTGTGATTGTATTAGCCATCCTGAGGCCATTGGATTATGGCTGGCTGTTTGTCGCTTGTAGTGCCATTTCAGCAATGTGGGCCCTCGTGTGGGGCCTCGTTTGCAAAGAGTTACATGTGCTTGAGCTGCACTTTCTTTTCTCTGTGCCTCCCCTTTCACGTCCCACTGTTTATTGCACTGCGAGGATTAACAGCTGGGCTAGTGAGTTCATGTCACCTTTTCTCAGTGGCTTTGTGTTTTCCATGCTCATGTGGACACTTAGGTGGCAGAGTGCGGCGTTTCCCCTGAGGCTCCAAGGGTCATCTGTCAGGGGTGTAACATAACTAATGCTAATAGGATATGAAAACAGAATTAATAACAATGATATAAAATTGATTTTTAACAGTCAAAACAATGCACTAAATAAATATGTGGAATAACTGGACAGTGGGGTAGAGCAATAATGCGTTTCGCTATCCAGTGATTAAATTAATTAAATTCTGTCTGGAAAACATCTGTGCAATTCTTCTTCCCTAGCCCGCTATTAATTACAGTGCCAATACCTGTTTATTGGGTTATTGGTACTCCAATAATGAAGGTAAAAGCTGTTAGAGGGGTCTGAGCCCACAAGCTAATCAGTTTTTTGTATTGTTCCAGGTAAATCTAGGTCACTTCTCTTTATTCATCCTATTAATTATAGTTTAGTGCTGCAAGTAATATTTTCATTACACATTCATTTGTTGATATTTTCTCAATTAAGTGATCTTGGTCAACAAAATATAAGGGGGTCAGACGTGCCCATGCCCCACATATTTCTAGAGGCAGAGTTTGTTTGAAAAGTGACCCAAACAAATAATCCATTATCAATAGTTGCCAATTCATTTTGTCTCCATCAACTAATTGGTTGCTCAACTAAATGTTTCATCTCCAATTATGTCGCATAGTTAAGTTTTTTTCTGTGTCTGTATGACTTTTCATACTTGTGTAAACCAGTGTCAGTGACATGGCACTCTTTCTCCACTTATGAATCCATTTATGATCTTATCCTGGAGTGGAGTTTTTATAGTTTGTGATTCTATGTGTAACTGGATAACAGGGTTTAAGTTAATTAATCAGAAATAAAGTTAATGGAAGAAAATAAAAAACAATTTGGTTAAGTTTTGTTGAATGCGTCAGAGGTGTAAAGTCAATTCACCGGCCATTTTAAGGCTGGAGTTTGTTGTGTAACTGAAAAAAAAAAATCTTGTCTCTGAGAAATTTAGCAAGTTTAAGTGTGCAAGCAATCAGCAACTAAAGCTGTTATCTTAAGTGACTGATTCATCATTTAATTATTGACAATTTACTGCTCCAGATTTCCAGCAGACACAAGAAGGACAGGTTAGCAGAGTTTCAGTCTGGATCCATGTAGTTTTTAAAATCACAAGCGCATAAGTCAGATTTCTCTAGTTTAATTTTGTCAAAAAAGCACATTAAGTTAAAACAATACATACACCAGGGCTGCCTCCGACCAAGGACTTACTGGTCGACTAGTAGTTGTTACTTCAAGTCATTAGGCGACCATTCATCACATGTTAATAATATTAATTATTTAGATTTTTGGGGGCATCAGAAAATGGTTTGAGTCCAGAGCTGAGAGAGAATGTTATGATTGACATTGTTGGCACTGTGCTACAAAACAGAGAAATACAAAACCAAAATAATGAGCCTTTAAAGTATAAATTCGACAAGTGCAGGCACAAAGCGAGCCACCTGTTAATGATACCAGCAAAAGCAGTAATGATTCTGAATGCAAGGAGAACATTATTTGGAGTGGCTATACTTAGTGGCTAATGTTAGGCTACTGACATGTTTCAAATGATGAGCCGTGTTTGGAAAGGGGAATGTTTGCCTTCAGAGTTTGTATGTTGCCTTGTTGCGGTTGTCCTCGGCACTCTTGAAATGTTCCCACACTTTGGATTTCCTGCCTGACATATTCATTTAATGTAAAATACTGTCTTGAGGTGGTGTGTCCCTTAAGAGTTGCTATAAGGCAGGAGTTGTTGGTGGAGTCCTGCTTGCTCTGTCCCATTCATTATTTTATCACTAAATATGCCCAGTTAGACGAAACCCAAGGCGCTTGGTTACATTATAACCTAACAACTAAAGGGACCAGCTGTGTAAACAATCTGTCTGTGACTGAGTGTTGCTGGTTTTTTTTTTTTTTTTTCTTCTCTTGCAACCAACCTACTAAGACTTTGTCAACTAATACTCTTCACTTTAGTGAAATTAGAGTATTAGGGGTTAGCCCTAACCTACACCTGCTTTTGCGTGCTTTGTTTTCTGTGTTTTAACCTGTGTTAACTGTAAAAACCTACCTCTAAACAGTACTGGGATCAGATCTGAGCTGTTAGTATTCATGACTCATCACTTCATGTGGTGCTTTACCTTTGCACATGCTAGCAATGCTGTCATGGTTATGTGATGGCTGACTCGAGTAAGAGCCCTTGTACCTAGATATGCAATGACAGCACGTTTTTTGAGCCAGTTCGAGTTACGGGGCCAAAGTCCTGTCCTTCATTATCTATATTATTCGATTTTCCCTTAATTTGTTCTTTTATATTGATGTATGATATCATGTTTTGGGACTTAAAGGATGTGCCAGGTAATTTAGAATCAGTTTCCAAATTTTGAATTTGCATCATATCATATCAGGAAAGAAGTGGATTTTATAATATAATTTTTTTTCAACTAATGAATGTATTGATTTCTTCCCACAGTACATCTTCGGGGAATTCAGCCCTGATGAGATCAATCAGTTTTTTGTGACTCCACGATGTTATGTCGAGGTAAGGAGATGGATTACAAAGATGTAGTAGTAGTAGTTGTTGTTTTTACATTAATAAATCCTTATTACATGGATCACCATGAAGGTTGACAATTTACAGGAAGATCTGTCAGTTTCAGCAAAATCTTCTTGGACAGAAAACAACCATCTCAATGGTCATATTTTATTCCCTTGTCAATGTTACATCTCATGTCAAAAACTATTTTAGCATGTCTTCTGATTTCTATACTTGGATTTTTAGTTGTCTGAAATAGTGGTGATTCAGACTCACTCAAAAATGTAATTCTACAATATATGTGGAATTTTTATTTATTTATTTTTTCTAATTGTGCATTTTGTCTCCTCAGCTTCCTCCGTTCAATGACAAAGTTCCATGCGTCAGTCAGTCTTCTGGTATGTACATTTCATATACACTAGATTGTTAGATGATGTTTATTTTGTTTTTTTAATTATTTATTCATTAGCATCAAAATACCCAATCATCTCTTAGTAGCTGACTTATCAAGCTCTTAGTTGATATCACTGTAGGTTAACAGAGCAGGTCTTTCAAATGTAAGCGTGAAGCCCCGGCTGAGCTGACCTGACTTGACTAGACGGGAGATGCTTTTCATGTTATTATTTTTTGCATATATTTATACATAAAGTTCTGTATATATTGTTTACAAACCTCAGTAGATATTAAACTCTTTATTATATTAAGAATACATTATTCTTTAAATTACGGGCCACCAAATGAAAAAATGTAATAGCAGCCACCTTTCTTTGAAATGGTTCTCATTTGCACATGACACTTGCCTTACCTTGATTTGTATTGATTATTTAGGAAGTTACTGCACTCCTGCTGTACCTTATATTATGGAGTCAATGGGACTGCAGGTTTGCGGTGAGTTGAGGAGTCTGACACCCTGTGGCTTGACTAGCTGTTGTGCGTTTGCTGTAAAACTCAAAATCCAGGTTTCAAAAACTGGTGGCTTTCTAAACCTTGCGCCTTTATTCTTTCTCTTGCCTGTTGGTAAAATCTGTAGAGCTTTGCATGCTCAAGATACTGCTAAGTATCTTATCTTCTCTTGCATTTTCACCACTGCAGGGTTCCCAAGTTGAATTAAAATCGGATTTAATTTTTGTATGATTTAACAATCACAGCTTATTTACCAGGGGCATAGTGATGGTTTTATGTGGTTGCTAACATGTGTGTACATATTTACCCTTACATTGTTAAGGTTTTATTGCTAAATGCATTCTACAGTCATGAAGTGTGATTTCAATAACACTAACAGAAGATCGTCTAATCCCAGTAGAGGAAGTAACTGCTGTTTTCATACCCTCTTAACCCCTGCAGAACATCAGGGTTTACAGTTTCGGTGACCAGTCAGCTGTATCATAATGGAAAAACTTTGATGATTTTTCTGATTTGCACTTACTAATGTTTCCTGTTTGTTTACCTTTTCACTTTGCACCTCTCGCTGCATAGTAATTTACTATTTAAGATGCTATGCAACACACTTTAACTAAATAATGAAGCATAATTTGTTTTGTAATGATGACATACATTCGTTTTGTGCATTGGTGTTCTGCATTGCTGAAGCATTTAGTGACGCTTGGGTAATATAAATGTAGTCAGTTTTTAAGAAAGAATGAATGTTTATGTACATCACAGATGTGCAGTCCATTATGAAACTATTCAGACAAGTCACTTTTGTTGCCTTCAGAATACATAAACTGCATGAGGTGTGTGGTACATTACGTTTATATGGTTCATAGTTCTCTTATGGATGATATTTGAGTCTAGGTCTCATATCAGAAAATATAAATTGTCATCCTGCCATCATAATTTTAAAAATGCACAAATGGAAGTCTATAACTATATTCCTATAAATAAATATTCTTTAAAACTGTTAACATTTGGAGGTGGGTAGTACCATAAAGGAAAGTGTAAGGTAGGCCTGTTTCTTTACTAGTGTGCTTTTGTTTTGTCTGTACACTATATTGCATAATTTTAATCTATAATTATTAGGTAAATCTAGGTTAGCTTACCTTTTTAGTAAGTGATTCATAGAGAGAAATTTATGGGAAGAGTTGCATTAAACCCCCAGTGCTGTATTATTCTCCATCGATAGCTTACATCAAGATCTTGTCGGGGGACCTGATCTTGTCATTATTTGTCAAGACAAATTAGGCACACCTTACAAAAAAAGGATCAGTCAGAACTACTAATTACAAACTTGACAACATATAAATGTTGAATTTGAGTCCTTTGCTTTTGTGGCAGTTTAGTCCAAACAGTACAAAGTGTTTGACATAAGGCACTTTACTTATACAAAACATTTTTTTAATTTAAATAGTATACAATTAGATATATTTCAAAACATTCAATTTGTATAGAGTACACTGTTTAGCATATAATTGAGACAAAAAATCCTACTCCTTGCATTTTGGAATAATTAAATGTACATATTGTCAGTCTCCATACAAAATTTATTTGAACTGTCCACATTTTCAATGTACGCCAGTGAGTCTCAACTGGTTTTGTGTCAGAACCTTGATTAAAATTGTTTTAATAGTATGCTAATAAAATCAGGGCAATTAACAAATTATCTAGGACCTCATACACATCTGTCACGGCTTCCAAGTCTGGTCATTTGATGGCTGGCTGTTACTTGTGAGGAAAAGAAAAATATTATCATAAAAGCAGGTTATAGAATTTGTAGCCTACATTGTGCCCCCCTCTTCTTAATTGGAAATGTTGAATCACCCCACTTCGAGGCTTCACATAAGCACAGAAAGAATGTGGTTCAGTCAAGCATGAACGCATCAGTAGTTGTTGAAGCTAAAAATAGGTCCAGTGGAATGTATTTCTTTTTATTGGTACGTGTGATCTTGTCACGGCGCTCCCACGACTCCTGTTGAGTGATAGCTTATTTGTTCACAAATAAAGATTTTATACCAAACTCCCCAGCCAAGTGTAAAGTACCACAGTGTCTATTTTTTACATTTAGGATTAAGGCTGTATTTAAAGACAAAATTTTGTTTCTAATTGATTAAAATGTCATCTACAGCAGAAGACTATCAGCGCATTGAGTTTGGCGTTGACGAGGTGATGGATTCCAAGCCTGTTGGGGTGAACGATCCTTTATACAAGGTGTCGAGCACCCTCAACCCCCAGGCTCCAGAGTTCATCCTTGGCTGCCAGTCAGCCCAGAAGGCCCAACAGACAGCTCCTCCAGCAGCTGATGTCCCTGATGGAACCCACTTCAACTCGCTGGATGGCCCTGATTCAGAGGCCTCAGCCCTGGACAATCACCAGGCCTGCCAGGACATGGACGGACTCCCTGGCAGCCTGGGACAGCGAGAGAGGAAGAAAAAGAAAAAGCGACCGCCTGGGTACTACAACTACCTGGACCCAGCAACTGGCAGTAACAATAGCAGCAGTGCAGCAGATGGGACGCCTGTGACAGCACTGGTGAATGGACATGCACTCGGTGGCCCACACCACAGTGCTGAGGATGTGGATGGTAAGGTATTGTCAGGGGCTGAACTTTCCACCCCTGGACCTGTCTCCACGGCAACATCAACGGCTGCTGTGGCTGCAGCCAAATTTGCCCCCTCATCCACTGCCAATCAGAGGACTTGTGATAGCCCTGATGACTCTTCTTTGGACTTAACAAGTGGAGCTGCCTCTTTATCAGATGGCAATAATGCAACTTCCTCCTCTTCATCCTCCTCTCAAAGCAGAGGGATGACAGAGGGACCGAGGACTGCAGATCAGCAGCCAGATAATTTGGCTCCACAGAGCCCCGAACTTTCAGATACTCCCCACAGCCCACGCTCCAAATCACCTCTTCCTCCTTCAGCTGCTGTGGCCACCCCCTCTGTCGCCACTTCCATTACGACTACTGAACTGGAGGGAAGGGAGGTAGCAGACAGTGGGGTGGCCAATGGGCTAGCAGAACGTGAAACTCCCAATAGTGCAGATGGACACAAAGAAGACTGTGAGAGTGGGGAGCACACACAGCAGGCCTCCCCAGATACTGCTGCCCAGTCGGTGGTGACAGAGCAGGGCCATTCGTCTGCGATTCCAGCTGCACCTACTGCCAACCTCCCCAAGTCCTGGGCTAGCCTCTTTCACAATTCCAAGCCTCTGCCTGGGGGCCCTCAGGCCTTTGTGGAGGTAAAGAATGTTGTGGAAGTTGTGTCTCCCTCCCTCGCTACACCAGAGCAGCCTGAGAAAGTTGGGGAGGTCAAAGACGGCCCTGTCCATGTATCAGAGGATCCAAAGGCCCCTAAACTTGCAGGTATAATATGAAGAAGCTCATTGTGTATGTTTTAAAAATGACCCATAATACCTGTTTTATGTTGTTTCAGCTTAAAGTGTTTTGCTGCAAGAGAAATGTACATTGCTGCTAAATTTACTCCCCCTCCACTTGGTGGCAATGTTGAGACAATTGTACTGTTCTACCTCTTGTCCTCCTTCATGAGTGTAAGCCTTTTAAACATTTAATGTTTGTTTGAGAAGAGTAGAAGTGAAAAGTGACCTAACTACATAATCTGCTGCTGATTATCTTATATTCTATAAAGTGTATATTAAGTTTGAGCAGCTCGGATAGCTCAGTAGCACCTCACTATAAGGAAAGGTTATAGAGGAGTTGCTTTCATGTTCAAGAAATTCAAGAAATGAACACTAGATGGTGGCACTACATCCAGAATAGCTGTCAGATAGTAAGTCACTAGTCTCATTTGTCTCATTACTCAACACATTAGTAGGCAGGGAATACCTTGTAAGACTCAGGCCTTGTGAGAAAAGAATGTTCTCCTCAGACACCTAGAAGTGTATGGCTTCTTTTTCTCATTTTGTCAGGATTCTGTTTTTATTCTGTTGTGGCATCTTCCTCTTTTATATTTCAAGTTGTGGTGGTTACAAGTAGTGGTTTGGCAATTATTTCAGGGTGCATTTTGCATTTATGAATGGTCACACATTCTTAGAATAGAATTTGACCTGTCAGGTGGTAAACTCCAAGACAGGGAGAAAACCCTGTTCCTGTTTCATAGGGCCATGATGGCCTGACACAAACACAACACAGCACAGCAGCAGGTGCATTTGTTTCTTAAAGACGTCTTCAAAAAGTGAAAACATTATTTCAGCCAAAAGAAGAGAAAAGGATTTCTTGGCCTCATCTGTAGAGGGATCAGTTATAAGCACAGTTAAGTCTGGTTTGTGATCACTTGAGTTCATTTATTTAAGAACTTGCAAACAGATACAAGATGCAAAGTATTTAGTTGTGCAAAGTCATTCTGGGCTGTGTTTTTTTTTCCCATTGTGTCTCTTAAAAGCAGCTTGCACAATATGAATGTGCAGCATATATGTACACATGTTTGGGTTATTATACAGTTGTTCTCTCAGGTTTGGGAATTTACCAAAGTCCTCACTTGTTTCTGTCCACCCAAACACTTTGGTTTGAGTTCTGCTTTGAACACAGTCCTGTGTGGTCAAATGTGCACATTTTCAGCACACTGTCTCTTCACTGAGGTACCTACCTAGTAATCATCGGGTGTAACTTAAGATGCAAAGTTTTCATTGTACAGTAACATTGTATTCCCTTTTGAGATGAAATTGCTACTGCATGCTTATAAACCAGAATATCATGTGGCTGTATTCATCTGCAGAACATGACAGCCATCAGTCGGTGTTTCTCTTTAAAACATGAGAACCATTGGGAATCCATTTACTGAAAAGTTGGGTTAGATGGTCACAGGTGTTTAAAATTGCAAATTGGGACAACAAGCAGATCTATAGTAATGTGCTAAATAATAACTGACCACATCCCTAAGTGTAATCTGTGTGTCTTCTCTATGTGTAAAATAACACGCACAGTAAACAATTTGAAAAAGGGCCGCTCTTAAAGTTCGCACAATACAGCGTGTAGTCTCAGTTTGTCACATCCCTCTCCTACAAGATAAATCATTGTCAGTCAGTCGGACCCGCTGGCACTACTTGGTTTTAATATTTAATACTCGTTTCTTCTTGGCTGTTAAACTGTGTTACCTTAGGATAGGTTCAATGACACCGTTTCACAAAAAGTAAAGCACTGGTTTCATAAATGGGTTTTAATTAACAGAGTTGCTTGCATTTACAAAAGAGAAATGGGCCTGTGTAAAACTGTGGTTGTCATGAGCATAGGAATCACCCTGCTAGTGATTAGCTTGTTCTGAATATACATTACCTTTTTGTAAAGCAATAGTTGAATTATTTGCAGTCGAATTTTAGTAAATGCTATGTACAGAGAATAAGAATGAACTTGTGTATATGTCTTTGTGCCTGTATTCACAGCTACAGAGATTGCATTAATGATGTGTTTTTTTTTCCCTTTTTTTTTAATTTTTTTTTTTATAAATCAATTGTGTAAATTTCCACGTTACCATGGGAGCTGTGTTTTTGAATGACAGTCTCCCTTCCTAGGCGTGGTACAGCAAGTTCTTGCTCTTACTCCGACAATCTCTTGTGCTGTTATCACAAGAGATAGGAATAGGAGAAGGAACATTTGTTTCTGTTCATATGAAAATTTACTTTGTGTGATTCAGGAATGAATAACTGTGTTGTAACATTCACCACTATCTCACAGTTTTAATGCCTGAAATTATGTACACAAAATTGTACAGACATGGTTTTTGATTGATGTTGAAGTTGTACAGGGCTGTCTGTTTATAAGCATTGTGTTTGTTTGAATCCCCAGAACTTATTGAGAATGTGAAGTTGATACATAAACCAGTGTCTTTGCAGCCGAGAGGACTGATCAACAAGGGAAACTGGTGCTATATCAACGCTGTATCCTTTCACTTTCACAGATATTTGCACCTACTTCTTTTAACACTTTTGACCTGTGTACACACATTTCTATGGTTAGCTGTTGGGAGTATGATTTGCTCTTACACGGGTGCTAAGCCAAATAGCACATAGGCTAAATGGAATGTAGTCCCAGACAAAGCTGATATGTGCTTTAAAAATACCATTGTGAAATGTAGTTGTTTTTCTTTCGCTGACACTCGGAGGAGTGAGTTTCAGCTCTGCCAGCAAAATTCCTAAAATTTAATTTTTCTTTTAAGGACTGTTCAAAACATTTATCAATGAATAATCTTTTTTGTTTTATGGAAACTAGAACTGCTGGTATTAGTCGATCAATAGAAATGAACTATTTTGATAATAGACTAAATGTTGTAGTAGTTTTTTTTATTTTTTTATTTGCAGGTTCCACCTTCTCAAGTGTGAGGAGTCGATGCTTTTATATGTTTTATATCACACAAAATTTGACAGCACCTTGGACTGCAAGAAATAATAATGGACCCTATTTTCTGACATTGTATAGACAAAACAGTTCATTGAGAAAATAATCTTTAGTTGCAACCCTAGTGGAAACGGATGAAAAATTTGAGACCTTTTACTCCGACACTTTGTTTACACAAAATGAACAAGACATACTTTAATTCAAAAGATATTTTTAAAAAATTTTGAGCGACAAAATAACATTGAGTTTCATCAAATTAGAACTTATTCATGTATTTTATATGTCATTGCTTTTCCTACATGGTTTTCCTCCCTGACTCTCAACACTCAGACCCTACAGGCCCTGATTGCGTGCCCTCCTATGTATCACCTGATGAAGTCCATTCCTCTGCATAATGAAACGCAGAGACCATGTACCTCCACACCCATGATAGACAACTTGTAAGTACTGTTTCTGCACGCTGATAGCAAATTGTTAAAATGTGTTTTTCTTATACACATGACCGTGGTTTCTTTCTCTGACAGTGTAAGGCTGGTGAATGAGTTCAACAACATGCCTGTGCCATCAAAAGCCAAACAACAAGGTACGATGTGACAGCATGTTGACAATGTGACAAGACATTTGACGCCGTTCTGTCAGCAGCACTGATGTTGCAAAATTTGTTACTGTGTCCACAGCTGTTGGTGATAAGGTCATGAAAGACATTCGGCCTGGTGTACCCTTTGAGCCGACTTACATTTATAGACTCCTCACTCTCATCAAGTCAAGTCTCTCTGAGAAGGTAGGCGGTGCTGTCTCAGGATCTCATGCATCACATATCCATAGCAGAGCAGTATGTCAAGATGTTGCCTTTTTTTTTTTTTTTTTTTTTTAATGATGACACTCCTGTAATACACTCCGTCTGGAACAGACTGTGCTTGAAGCAGGTGTTCTTTTGTGTTTTTTTTTTTTTGACAACTCACCTGGCTAAAATGAATTCATGCGGTAGACATGCTGAGTCAATTCCGATTATAGTTTTAATGAATGAGTTCCCTTTCAGTGTTTACCTCAGTGAATGACTATGTATGCAGATTCATGTCTACATACTGGTGACAGTAGACATTCTTTGTAGAGTGTTTTAATTGGTGTTGACGTCTTTGTGCTTCTGCTCTTAGGGCCGACAAGAGGATGCAGAGGAGTATCTTGGCTTCACTCTCAATGGATTGCACGAAGAGATGCTGGCATTGAAAAAACTAATCTCCCCTCAGGAAGAGAGTAAGCATTTTTTACTGCTTGCAAATCAAAACAATATCGCAAATAAAGTCATTACGTTTTTTTTTCATTGAATTCACCGTTTTCATATCATTACTGTTTTGTGTTTAAGTCAAAGATTGTTACTTTGCGCGTAATGAAACTGCGCCAAAGTAATGATCTATTGTTGAGTTTGAAGGTTTTGTGCTATTTGTTTTTTATTTTCAATAAAATCAAAAATCAGCAACCAGCTTGATAATGTGAACACAAATATATTGATTTTACTGAAAGAATGAAGATTGATACCATTCGCAACTCGACAGGTGTGACTAGACAAACGCAACATCCCTCAGCAGAAAAGCATGTCAGCAGTTTATGGATACAATATATTGACTGACAATGTTCCAGATTATACTTGTAAAGAAAAGATCAAATGATCAGTTGAGATGCTGTTGCCTTAACTACAAGTTTTAAACTGACAGGGTATTCAGAGGAGGAGTTCATTTTACTTACTTTAAGGCACTTTGAACTACTTTGGTCATTTGACCTTTTAAAGTGGTTTATCTTCAGTGGTGTTTTTTTCTCTTGACAGAAGCTCCTACGCCCAATGGGCCCGAGTCCCAGCCAGGTGTGGAGGAAGATGTTGCTGATAAGGAGGAAGAAGGTAGCGAGGATGAGTGGGAGCAGGTGGGCCCCCGAAATAAGACCTCCATCACTCGCCAAGCTGACTTTGTCCGCACACCCATCACTGACATCTTTGGTGGCCACATCAGGTATGTTGACAGGTTGCTGAGAAGATGGGTTTCAGAAATACTTTTATATGTGAAGTGAAAATAATGAACCCTATGTTTTGGAAGATATTGTAATAATTGCTGCATGTATGGAGTGCTGTAGTTTTTCTTCATACATAGTTTGTTAGAAATTTCATTACACAACTTTATCCTCTTGTTGTTAATGGCTTCTGTACCCAGTTAATTCGCCAACCTTGGGTAAGAATTATATTAACTTTGTGTGTGCATCCTGGGTCGGTCGTAAAGTGTTCGACCTCTGTTCATGGTCATCACAAATTGGTCTGCCACCAGCCATCTCCAGCTTCTCCCCACCAAACACCAGAGTCCTTCAGAATAACAGCCACTGTGGTTTGATTGCGGTCAGAAGTCTCGACAGCAAGACGTGGGGCACCCATCCACAAACAAAAGGTCTTAGCTTTCAGACAAATTGGAAAGTTAAGAACCTGTGCGGGTGTAGCTTGCCTAAATAATATGTTCTATGAGGTTCTGGTCTGGCACAATCCTGGTCCACACTGGTTGCACACTGTCTTAAAGGATTATTTTCTTAGAAATGGTTGCAACCAGAGAGAAATGGAATACAGGAGTGTATGTTTACAGAGGGTAATGTGTACGCCCACTGAGCTTGGCTATAACCCATGGACTTCTTTAGGCACTGGTCAGAGTAATTGGTTTGTCTTGAGGAATCACTGCAACTATTTGAAAATTATGTTTGCCTTCATTTTAAGGCCTTTTAGTTTAACCCTTTGACCACCAGGAGCAGCCGGCATATTACGGGTTTTTCTTTTCATATTCGATGGGTCAGAAGTTGCAATCAGGATGAGCCTGGAATAATAAAAAAGGTTGAATCATTGCATCATTCTAGTGTCAGGCTTTAAATCTTGGACACCTACAGATTGAATTATGTTAAAACACTGTAGTCAAATAATTGCAGCAAAGCAGGTTATATAAAGTATATATTTATATTGATATATTTTAAATATTAACCTGCGTTAGTTATAGATTGCCTTCCAGGTCTTAAATGCCTTAATTGCATTTCTAACAGGATGGTTTTTTTTTTTCTCTGTCAGATCGGTGGTGTACCAACAAAACTCTAAAGAGTCGGCCACTCTGCAGCCTTTCTTTACCCTGCAGCTGGACATCCAGTCAGAGAAGATCCGCACTGTCCAAGAGGCTCTAGAAACCTTGGTGGCACGGGAGTCGGTCCAGGGCTACACTTCTAAAACCAAGCAGGAGGTATGCAAGAAGGGCACTTTCAGACTAGATTTTAATCAAGATCAGTGTCACACACTATCACATTTCAAAATAACTAAGTAATATAAACCATGTATTAGTTGTTTTGGTTTTTTTTTTATGGTCAGGCAACGATTAGAAATATTGTAATTGTTGCCGTAGGTGAGTGCACAAGACCTCACAACTGAGGAATATACTTGTCTGAAAACGCTACAGACAGTGAACATTAAGCTGGAACAACTGGTGCAGGAAACATCTGCTCTGCAGCTGTATAATGGGCACACACTTTGAAGTTAGGTTTATGTCACCAAAAAACAATCGTTCTAGCCTTTATCACTTTAGAGGCAGTTAAATTTGGTCCACAGCCTGACATTTGTCTTTTGTACTTTGAAAAGCACCAAAACGTAGTGATTCATCAGTCACTATTTAAAAGGGTTGAGCAAGCTCTTGTATTTCCAAGAGAATGTTAACTTTTGGTGTGAACTTGTTTTGTTCTTGTTCCTTTTTTTTTTTTTTTTTTTTTTTTTTTTTTTTTAATTAAGAAGAAATGTATTGGGTTTCTACAGTCCTACAGTTACACATAAAGTTTTATGAGTATTTGAAAATGTTGTTTTTTTCTTTTCCTTGGATAATCTTTTATTACTGTCACAGTATGTCCTCTGACTTCTTGTCTTTTTGTCCCCACTTTCAGATTGAGATCAGTCGGAGGGTGACTCTGGAAGAGCTGCCCCCGGTGCTGGTGCTCCATCTTAAGAGATTTGTTTTTGAAAAGACTGGAGGCTGCCAGAAACTGACCAAGAACATTGATTACCCTGTTGACCTGGAAATCAGCAAAGGTATCGACCCACACTCTATTTTTTGGATCTTTATGAATCAAGTTTACCTGCACTGGCCAGAGACACTATGACTATGGATTTACACTGTTGGAAAATCACTACTGTATCTTCATAATCAGAGTGTGGACCCGTCAAGTTCCTTTTTTTCCGGATTATCTCCCAGCATGTGTATTTGTTTGCATGCAGCAGGCAATCATGTAAACAAAAGTTGTTTTACTCTTTATGTTTTGTCTTTTTTTCAACATTATCAACATTATCCAATCATGAGAGCCCTATTAACTTTGTACAAGATTCACTCTCTAATCATAAGAGCTGTAAAATCGATGAAGCACAAAATGATCAAACGTGCATCTGTATCATTCTGTACTGATTACAATTTAAGCAATGGTTTTGAATTTCTTAGTCTAATCAGTGGATTTTCCTAATTGTCATTTTATTTCAGATCTCTTGTCCTCTGGAGTGCGGAGCAAAGTTGTGAAAGGCCAAAGAACTTATAGGCTCTTTGCAGGTGTGGTTGTGTTTTGTTGCTGAATTTAATTTGGCTTGTAGAATCATTAAAAGAATAAGTTTTGTATGTTATAGTATCAGTTATTTTAGTTGCATTGCACAGCATTGTGGGTCAATCTGATCATGGTAAAAACTGCAGTGCCCAACTTTGACTTTGAGATACTGTAAAATATCCCACATTTCTCTAATGTTTTTCTGTCTCTCAACTTAACAGTTGTATATCACCATGGGAACAGCGCGACAGGCGGTCATTACACCACGGATGTCTTCCACATTGGTCTTAACGGCTGGCTGCGCATTGACGACCAGGCAGTGAAGGTCATCAACCAGTACCAGGTGGTGAAGCAGACTGCAGAGCGCACCGCCTACCTGCTGTACTACCGCCGCGTCGACCTGCTGTAGACACACACATACACACCCCTCAACACACGCAAGAATACCTGAATATATTGACAAACACACACAGCACAGCACATGCTCAAAATGCACTCGTTGACAGTACAGTACATCTACACACGACACAAACACACAGCAAACTAATGAACAGGAACACTGCCCAACTTGTTCTCTTGCAAGATTTTCCTCTTCTTCCCTCCTGTCCCCGCTTTCCTGAGAACCAGCTTTTCCAACACCCTTTTCCTTGTCTCTTTTTTCTTTTCGGAAGAAGAGAAACAAGCTGCATTCACAAAGATTTCCCTGTGACTGCTCTCTCTTCTCTGTGCACCACTGCTGTGTTTTTCTTTTTTTGTTTTTTTTTTCTTTTCCTTTTTTGTTTTACTTTTAAAGCAGCAAGGAAGGACTGTTGAATAGACAGAGGTTGGGCTGAGGTTACTGGTTTAGGACCTGCGACTCACCTGACTGAGCCCACAGCTCTGCTCAGATAGCAAACAGTGGACTCACTCACACAGGAAGAACTATCTACCACAGGCTGCAAGTGGACTGCGGGGGTAATTTCTCTTGTTTGAATTACCTTTTTTAAGGAAAGGACCCAGAAATATCAGTGTTTGCCTTTTAGTAAAGGAGAACTGTTGGCCTAAAGAATTTGCCACAGTTTAAAAGCCTATTTGAATTTGCCCTAGTGCATTGAAAAGGCCCAGCACCAGCATTATCATGAGTCTCTCCTCCCAAGGCCAGATTGTCTTCTTCGCCACCAACGACAAGTCCTCCTCCATTTCCTCACTTTTACGATGCTTTTAAATCTCGGTACTTGAGCCATCAAAAAACGGGAAAACTAAAAGAAAGGTGGTACATGGAATGGGAACTGAAATGCTTCCTTGTTTGAGAGATCCTTGTTATGGTATCTGGGTTTAGATTTAGAAAGACTATCTAAAAAAATATTAATGCGCTTTAGAATTTAATAACAAATAAGCTTCTGTGCACAAAGTATAAACTGATTGATTATGATATGACAGGCAAATGCATATTTTGCAAATATTTAGATTAAAATGTAAAAAAAAAAAAAGAAAAAAAACTAAAAATATAAAATCTAGCTGACTGAAAACTTGTTTGGGTCCTAAAAGACTGCGCTAGTTTTTAGACTCAGTTCTTGCACTGGAGAGATGGCAACCAATCAAGACAGATTCCACTGCAAAACCTGCCCTTGTTTACTTTGTACATTTCCTTCTCTATCCATTGTTTTTTTTTTTTTTTTTTTTTTTTGTCTTGTCTAAAGGTTCCACCTGTGTATAGGTGGCTTATCAGTGTAGTTCTGAGCCACACCACCCCTCTTAACCCCCAACTCAGCAGAAAGCGGGGGCTGCCTTAGGTTCAATGTGTGACGTTTTTCCACTCAGTGTACGAGTCTAACCCTAATCAGGCGGCAACAGCAAGTTTAATGTCTGTGAAGAGTTAGGGGAATGTACCTGACACCTCTGTATTTTACTCTTTTGTGGCTCATTGTTTCCTCCTAGTCGAGGGAAATGGAGTGTTGAGGGGAAGTAGGACTACATCTGTGCTACGCTCTGCATAAAGACCCCAGACATGCGCACAAAAGGAGATAGTGTTTGCTTTTGTTGATGATATTGATTTTTGGATCATTCATTGATAGTGATGATTTATGTTTGAGTTACTAAAAGATGTTAGTTTTTTTTTGTCATTGATCATTTATTGGATGTCCCCTTGCTCTCGCTCCCTTCAGAAAAATATGCTTGCATTTGAATTGGTGTTTGAAAAGAAACTACACAGGCTAAAGCACAACAATGAATAAAATTGATCTAGTTCTTTGCTTGATATTTATTTCCATTTTGTCATTTTCTCTTTTCATAATTTTTTTTTAAATTTGTTTTTTGTTTTTGCTCAACACCCATTTCATTCCAACCACCAGTGCCACAACCTCAGTATCAACACAAAATGAAATCAGCTCAAGTATTTCTACATGACTTAGAATTTTGTTCTTGGATTTTTATCCAAAAAATCCTTTTCTCCGTCTCAAACACACTTCACTTCCTCACATATACCTGTCTATCAATAACACAGGTGAGAAGGCGGTTGTTGTCACATACTTTAGTGCTTCAGATCAAAGAGTGCAATGTACAAACATTTTTCTGTATTTTAAGAGCAGCACATGGATTTAAGTTCATTTAAAATGTCCCTTACTTGTTTGCAAGTTCACAAAGACTGATTGGTTCAGTTTTTCAATTTAAAATTAAAGTAATAATTTTCAAAATTACATATGGAGATTTAAATCATTTTTAGCTTCTGTGCGATATAACATCATGTGGTGCATATTGACTTTTCTTGTGGGTTTCAAAGTCAGAAGCCTTTCCCAGATAAACCAAAGGAAAACATATAGGCCCTCCTGCCTTTCCTTCAATTCAAACTTTATTTTGCCTTCTCCATCTGACGTCTTGTTGCCATGTCTTGTCACAGCCCACGTCTCATTTCACACAGGAAACAGCATGCTGTTTAGACAGTCAATACATCTTACAACTTAAATGATAGTTCAGTTGTGCTGCTGGCTTTGTAGTCATTTCAGCACAAATTGTGACTGTTGATTTGCGTATTTTCTTTCCATTTTTTTTTTCTTTTTTTTTTTTTAAAATGTGGAAGTTGGGACTTTGAAATGGACACCTTGAGCTTTCTGTTGTACAGTTTTATCTCAGTCTCTCATGGCTGGTCAGGAAATGTGCTGGTGAAATGCTTCAACAATGTCTCTTTTCAGTATGTGCTCCTAACACTATTGTCTGCTGGGAATTGTTAGGATAATGACCTAAAAACAAAATCTATTCTGTCTTTAATTTTAAGCCTCCAGCATTATATTTTGTTTATTGTTCAAATAAAGGATTGTGCAAAAAGCAGTTTGCTAATGAGGTGTAGTCATAAGACTACTGGGCTTTCTTATAATACAGTAAATACTGAAAACATCTGCCGGCTCTGGATCATGGACTGGCCTACAGAACAATGTGCACAATAAACCAAAACAAAACAATCCATAGTCTTGGTGTACCGCACGCTGTTAATTGGTCTCTTGTTCCTGTATGTCAACATATACTATGTGTAGTATTTGTTGTGTGTCTCATCTCCCCCTCCTGTGGTCTAACTGGCTGCCTTCGTACCCACAGTGCTCTCTTTAGGGCTGTGGCTGTTTGTTTTAATGGGAAGCAGACCCATCATTGAAAAATTTGCCATGTAAGGTTTTTCTGCCTTTTTAGTATTCCTTACTATTTATTCCCTCTTTACTATAGCTCAGCCGTCCACTGAAATGTGGCTTTGCTCTCAAACTTACAATCAAGCATAGTATTTTCCTTGTTAATGTCAGAAGGCAACTGAAAGAGCTCCTTTTTTTTTATAGGCTCATAGCCTGAAGAGAAAATTACATGTTTGAACACCCACTGATAGACCACCTATACTCAGAAGTGTCTCCTGCCATTCTTAAGGGATGATGGTGTATGTATGTTAGCCTGCTCCTCATGGGCCTTTTAAGACTTGGAGTGGTTTGTTGAAACTGCGTAGGACCTATTTTTCAACATAAGCCAGTAATTTTAATGGTCATAGCATTGCAGGGTCCAGTGTGGGCACACAGAACAAGAGCAACTGCCCACAGAATGATGCTTGTGCTACATGTTTTCTGTAATTTCAAGCACCAAGAATCAAAATAATTACTCAGAGTGGAGATGAGCAACACAAAATTGAGGGCTCTCTTGGGGCAACAAATTAAAACCACATGTAGCCGCAGATGAAATCAACAGGTCCTCGTTACATCTGTGTTTCTGCTTCACAAACGATTTGTTGTAATTGTGAGTCATTTGTTTTAGTACAGAGGAGACAACCATCAGACCTGCTACTTAAACAAGCAGCAACCACCACAGTAGCAAAAACCAGTGCAATGATAATGTCTTAACATCCTTCAAGCCTGTATCACCAAATTTACAACATGCAAGCTGCAATTTATGAGCTTGTTTCCTCTTGCTCATTTTAATGCTGTTGTAGTTGTTAAAGCGTACACCATACATGTGACTTATCCTTGAACATGCACAAGCCTTTTACAACTTGAAAATTTAGTAAAACTACTTGTGAAGTGTGATGCTACCAACAGTGTTTTTCTAATGGCTAAATGGATGCAGCGTCCAAAACCTAGAAACTTAGTGGTGAGTTAGAAACATTCAGTTAAGGCGGTATTGAGGCCCAAACACGTGTGTTTTGAGCCGTTTAACATCACACAGGCAGGTGACAAAGGAAACGCCCTACTAATTGAGTGGGGAAGTGAATGTAGATGCTGTTATACAGGGTAAAAGAGGTCACCGAATGGTTTGGTAATCATGAGAATAAAGTGTATCATGATGTTGCCTCCACACTAACTAGATATAAAGGATTGGCATGTCCTCCATTGGTTCCAGTCCTTCATTCAGGATGCTACAAACCAATAAAGCTACAGTTAACAGAAATTCTCTTTACAGCATATTCTTACATTTGCTTATCTAGCCCTCCATCACCTCTTTATACTCAAAGAGAGTTTGTTTTGTTTTGTTTTTGTTAATGCATTTCCTGTTTCATTACGCGGCACCCTCTGGTTTGTTTTTATAATCAGCCTTGTACACCATATGGTCTCCTCATTCATTCTCCCCCAGTTCTCCTCCTCCGCATCTCATTTTTGTGTCTTGTTTAGAGGTTCACGAGCACTCCACGTTTTCTAAGGAAAGTAAACATGGCAGCCAGAGCTTCAAGGACCTCCACAAGCCCCTGTCCAAATAAACCAGCTCTTTTTTTTGTGTATGGAGAGTAGAACTGCAGTGTGTGTGTGTTTATATGTATGTATGTATGTGTGCAGTGGATGGTGGCTCCCCTTGAACCTTACAAAAAGAAAAACACGGGTTCCACCTGCTTAACATTATATAATGTCATAAAGTAAACAAGAAAAGGGATGTTTGAATTATGTAATCCCTCTGTTGTCTTCAACTGAGACTAATGTAGAGTTGTAAGTTTCCAGTTTCCACTTGGTCTGGTATGAATTATGTATCTGGGTTGATGCAGCCGAGTAATGAATAACACTTCTGAGAAGAAAACCCTCGTCTCTTGGAGATTTGAATACAGACATCCTCTGTGAGATACATGATCACTAATGTTTATTACAAGGGACTGTCGGGACCTCGAAATGGAGATTGAGGTTTTGTCATTAGACGATCTACAAAAAAAGTTATCATCACTAATGCTTCTGATTTACAGTGTATTAAAAAAAGACATCAGTGAGACAGGGTGTTGTACTGGCAAAGCCGTTACGTAAAATAACAGATTTGTGTTTCAAAAGGTCTGTGAAGAAGGACATGAATAAAGAAACATGATACAATACAAGAGTTTCTCAGAGTATGAAAAATTGGTGGCTGGTGTCAGAGGATGGTCTCACTTCAGTCACAAAGAAAAACTATTTGCTGGAGAGGGAACAATTGAAAAAAAAAAAATATCATGGCGACACACCAAATACGCACAACATATTTGACAAATAGAAAATATGGTTTAAAGTTAATCTTGTTAAAATCACAAACGTCCAACATGATCGAATCAAAAATAAGGGGGTCTGAGTCTGGTGAGGCAGAGCAGAAGTTGTACTGTCACTCTTCAGACAGAAGCCAAACTGTGTCCCCCCTCAACTGCTGAGGTGACTCAGAAACCTGCAGACTGTTATGATCATGTGTACAGGAAGTTGAATATCCCGGTTTGTCTTTGTTCCATATCAACATCATTGATTGACAGAACTTAGTATGGGGAGTAAAATATTAATATGTGGTGTCACCTTTTTACATTTTTTGTGGATGGGTTTATGTTTCGGGGGTAATGGTTTTGTCAAGGCAGCAGCAGCAGCTGTATCCAAATCGACCAGGATCTGACTGCATCGCTGTGTAACTGCAAATGATGATGTCAAAATGCTGTCCCTGAAGGAGAAAACACACTTGCCCAATAATGTTCTCATATTTTTGGAAGAAAAGGCCTCTGGTCTGCATGAGACATCTGGATGGATATTAATATCATTCACTAGATCAAAATATCACCATTTAAACAATCCCGAGATTGGTTAACCCTGGCAATATAAGAAAAATATTATATTGCTTAAATGAAGAATTATCCAATGTCCTAAAAACTGTACAGCGAAAGGGATGATCTGTCTGACAAAGAAGACTGAAGGTTAAGTGGTGCTTTTTAACTGGGGAAGGCCAAGACTAGGATATTAAGTATTTCCATGTAGTTAGCTTGGTAAATGATGGAGCCCATCAGGCCATGCTGTGAGCTTCATCTTTAGATTTTCTTTTCTTATGTCTCAGAAATGTGATTTTCCTGTGAGTATCTCACTACAGACCGCAGCGATCCTCGCTACCATCTCTGCAGGACATTTAAGAAAGAAAGCAGATGCATGATGGGCCAGACTTCCTGTTAAACATGTATTTTGACTTGAGTGCAAAGTCCAAATAGGCAGAGTCCTTGTGGGAAGAAAATCTGTCTGAGGGTTCAGTTTGCTGGCATTCCTCCTGAGTGACCGTGTTCTTGTAAATATCTGAAATCAAGCTCATGATGGAATAAAATGTGAACTATGTGGGTCACAACGCAGCTAGCCGTCTGTCAGATCAGGAAGGAGATAGGACCTTGACGGATGATGAACCCTGTTTGTGAGCAGGAGATCCTGGTTTGCCTGTGCCAGCAAGGCCAGCTCTCTTCCCCTGTTTATTCTCTCAACACCTGACCTGAAGTGACTTTAACATGATGATGATTGTTTTTAACATTTCTATTAATGAACAACTACAGCGAGAACAAATATGAAACTTAATATGTGAACACAGAAAAGGCAAGAAAATTCACTTAAATAATGACAGAAATCGCCCGTGTCATTTTGACATCTTATTATGGATCACAAGTTCTAACAGTATTTTTTCTCCAGATTATCACTACAAGTATTGATACCACTTTTAAAATAGGCACCTTTTACAAAGGGTGTATAAGTTGTCACTAATGGCTTTATCAATTGCTAATCGATCATTTACTAATGCTTTATCGATCAGTTATATCAGTACCTCAATCACATCCACAGACTTAATGATTACAACCTTTAATAATGATTTAAGCATTTCCGTTATTACCAAATGGAAAGGATAAATTACAGCCGACAGATTTTTCACAGACCTGGCAACCCAAATATATAATATAATAATATGTAATAAAGATATTCGTTTCAACGTCTATAAAACACAATTATTAGAGGGCACCACTGCGCATATATTACTGTGAAATGGGTTGTGAGTTGTACTCATATATAGAGCTTCTTCTTTTTAAAATGTAGTTTCAGAGACTTTAGTTCTGTCAGTTGTGGGTCTCCCTCTTCACCGCTGCCCCTCTGAAGTGTGTGGTAGTGTTTGAAGCGTGTAGCTGATTGAGAAGATACATGTCTAGGTAATAACCGTCATTCTGTGATTCAGAGATGCTGATCTATCTGCCTGCAGCTGACTCGTTCGACAGTCACTGATTTACAATATTTGCAGTTTCCCTCCTGACATGGGCTCCGCGTCAGCGTGCGCACACTGCGCGCTGCTTTGCCAGGAACATAGCCTACTTGAGGGAGGCTGGCGAGTGTGGGAGTGAGTAGAGACAGTAATTTTTTCCTCTGGTCCTGAGGGGTCTCCTTCTCTATATAAGGCACTCTGAGCTGCAAAGGAGTTACTCAGTTCCTATGTGCTTCAGGAACACCGCCAACAAGCAACAGCCCGCTGCTCTCACAAGGGAATAATCCTGACCATTCTCTTGCGCGCAGAGGAAACTGAAATACTCAAGCAGCTGGATACTCAGTAACACAGAGGTGAGCTATTATGAGACATTTCACACATTTATTTGCAACGTGTTGTATTGTAGCTTTCAGGTAGGCTGTGATATAGCGGGCTGGTTTTAGTTAGGATCTGTCTTTCCTGTGCTGTAGCCTCATGCACATCACCTTGTGAAAGTAAGACGATGAGAAGTGTAGCACCTGGTCTGACGATACAACTTCTGACTGACATAATTTTGTCATTTCATTGTTTCAGATTTATTGATTTTACTCAGTATGACACCATGAAATTTTACGACATCAACAGCTCTGATGTTTCAGTTGTGGGTTACAAACCATGACACTGTAAGAGAGGCTGTTGGCAAGACACTGCCATTCATTATGAGTCTGCCTCCTTACCAAGGAAATGTCAATGGGATAGCAGCAGCTACCAAGATGGAAAATACTATAGGCTACAGGCAGTAGGCTTATGAGGAAAGCTGGAAAATATTTCAAATCTAATGCTAGATTTTGAGTTATCAATACAATAAAAGCCATATGTCACTTAGAAAAGATCAATTTTATGGTTTTAGGGGCAAACTACTGGAGAATAGGACAAAAGTCAATCTTTAAAGGGCTTTTTTTGACATGCAAATTTTTTGCATGTCAAAAAAAGCATATTGTCTTCCTGACTTGTGTTTACATTCAGCCTCGTGGTGGGGTGGAGAGGAGGTCAGTCCCTTCTTCAGATCAGAAACAAGCCCACCAGATAGACAAGCCCACCAGATAGACAAGGTGTGGACATGTACGTGTGTCCGACTCTTCTGCTCTGTCTGTCACTCGGGTATAAAATTCATGAGAGCCATGAGAAGGGCCCAGACACAGAAGCTGGTAGAGGTTCAGTGTGAAAAGGGGGCACAGGGAGAAGGAGAAGGGTGTGGTGCCTGGGCTGCCCGCTGGCTCACAGTGCCCAGAGCTGGCACAGCATGTTGACACAGAGCGGGTGCCAGACCTCAAGACGTCTTTCCAGCCAGAGGGAAAGAGGTGAAGGGATTCAAGGATAAGAGCAACCAGTGCGTGCTAGAGCTTGGTTTATTTTTTGTCTTTCTTCTCTGATCACGCTGACTGACTGCTCTTCTTCCTTTATAACAGTTTGTGACTCTGTGATATTTGGTTTAGCTTAAGTCATTAGGGCGTTTTCCCTCTTGCTTGTCTCCCTCCAGAGGGAGGTCAGATGCAGGGTCAGGTACAGAATGTTGCCCTTGCATGTGTCAGGAATGCAGTGTTTTTCCTCAAAGACAGTTCAGCAAGGTGAAAGCTTGTCAACCTGAACTCAGGTCTCCCTCCTCAGTCTCTCACCCTGCTGCTCAGTTTGGTTAGAAAATAATCAGAGTAAGGGGATGAGGATGAAGAGGTAGATAGTATTTCTCAACATACTGTGTATAACAGTGGTGCAAGTCCAAAGCATTCTCAGTGTTATATTTACTGATGAAGCTTAAATTGCTCTGTATAACAGGTATTATTGAAGCTATGTTATGAATGGTTAAATGCTCTTTAAATGGCTTTGACAGAAATTATGTTAGTCAGGCAGTGTGGGTTAAATAAACTCATTTAGACAGAGTTCATCTTTTGGACATAGAAGTTAACTGGTTGAATAATTGTGGTACAGTTCATATTATTTTTGTGTTAATGAAAAGTAATTAAAGCATTTCAAAATAAGGCAACGGTTGATTAAATGTTGCACACACAGAAACCTGGGTTGGTAATCAGAGGGTCACTGACAGAATGATAACAACAACAATGTTCTAATAGCCTGCTGCACAAAATACAGCAGCCAGTTCTGTGACGCTCAATAGAGTGCAAGACAGTCATCTTTGATGCATCACAGTATATGTGCAGAGAGAGGGAAACATGCCTCTTAAATGTAGATAAATGTAGATTTTATTATATACTATAATATATAATCACTAGGTAAACATGTACAATCTTCATGTATTGGACTGCATTGCAATCTAATGCAGACCAATACAACAGTTCTGCTTGTAATGATTGACATTGTATCACAGAGGAGTCAATTCAACTCTATGGTCATTATTAAGCCTGGAGTTACTGTGAGGGGAGGCTGTATTGGATTGTATTATGTTGAGAGGCGTTTCAAATGTTTTGTCCATCCCCATTTACTCACATGTGGAGGGGGGAATATTAAAAACATCTTTCAATATAATGCATTCTAATACAACAGCACCTGTACAGCCTCAAAACGATGAAGCACTTGGATTGTTAATACCTCAACTTAACCAGAAACAGAACAAAAAAAACTTCTCAAAAGAATGACTTATTGCAGGGCAGTTGCATTGGATTGCATCAGACTCTATTAGTGAAAAAAATAAAGTAGTAACAGTTTTTTATGAAATAGCCATAACTATCAAGCTGAGTCTCATCAGAAAAAACAACAGAGAGGCAGGTGACAGCAACTGATGGAACGTGTTGCTGAGCTATACTTTCTGCTTTGTCGCACTTTTAATACTTTGTAAACCCATATGTTTCTATGTGTGTGTGCATTAAATTGACAACTTTGTTACAGGGAGTGTCTTCTTTCATTAATTGAGTAATTTCTATGCCCATATTTTGTAATCTGTACTTTTCTTTGTTGACTCACACAGCGAGGGAAAAATTCATTAAACATTTCCTCTCTGCAGGTTGTGTCTGGGACTCTGAGGAGCAGCGTTCACACAAAATCCAGTGTCTACTGCAGTCTTACAGTCCGACCCAGACAGCAGAAGTGTCGGAATGACCTGCGCTGCCATGACCCGGCTCACTGTCCTCTCCCTCTCCTTCCTGCTGTTGTGCATCAGTGGCTCAGGTTCCCTCTTCCTGCCTGACTCCAAGGAGCTCCGGCAGCTGCTGAGCCGCTACGAGGAGGAAGCAGACCGGAACGGCACCAGCAACACAGCTGGCAATAGGACCCGACGAGCCATCCGCTGGTCGGACCGTGAGGAGATCATCCAGCTGCACAACAAGCTGAGGGGCGTCGTCTACCCAACTGCCTCAAACATGGAGTACATGGTCAGACATGTCCCTTTGCCCCAATTACCTACTTCAGTGTTATTCTTAATTTACAAAGATAATTAAATGTTATCAACTTAAATTTCTGGCGCTACCTCACAAAGAACTTCATTTTAATGTGTCAGCAACACTGAGCTCTGAAATGAGGCTGGTAATTAGGGTTTAAGGTTTTATTCTGCCGAGAAAAGTGGTGTTGGTATAATAAAAACAACCTTTTCTCCCTGCTGGAAACATGCAGTCATGATGGTGAGTTATTGCCAGCCTGCTGTGCTGCTCTTTTACAAGGAGGATAATAATGCTGACTCTGTCCTACCTGCAAACAGCTCAGCGCTGGAGAAGACAGGAGAATGAGGGAGGGCTTGGTCAAAGGAGAACAGAGGGAATAAGACTTGAACAGGAAAATTATGGGACAACGTGGCACATCAATGGGTAAAAAAAAGGGAGAGGGATTATTGTTGAGACACACAGAAAGTTATTGAAAACCACGAGGTCCATAAAGTTGAGAGAAGCAATGGTGGCCTGTGTGTCTCTGGAGTGTGGTTATAGCCTGGGAGGAAAGTGTCTGTAGATTTACTCTGCCCAGTGCTCTCTCGAATTCCAGCGAACAGGCAGTGTGTGTGTGTTTGTGTTGGTGTATGGCTGTTTGGGGCTACAGCGGTGTCTGTGTGTGCATGTTTTAGCGACCACCAAAAGGCTGGAAATTTACTGAGGAGATGTGCTTTGAGGGGCCATGCCGTACGCAGTCCTCCCTCCATTCATAGCTACCCCTCCATGGCGGGATTCAGGTGTCTTCTCCGCTTTCCACCCTCCTCTCCAACACCGTAAAGAAACCCTCTCAGGAAATGTGGATAATTCAGCTGTGATTGCTGGAGATTTGTAGTGGACCAGGGCCAGGCGCCAGCTTCTCCACTCAAATGTCACTGTCTAAGGTTAATGTTATACTTGTGTCCAGCTCAGTTTCACCTCACTGGGAAGGAAGGAAGTGCAGGAGCAGAGGCCTTGAACAGGTTGTGGTTAGGTATCTACTGAGTCAGAACAAGATGTGGATTATACTGCTCCACATTGTAGTGGAAACTGCAGGTGAATGTTACCGGTGTAAAATATGTAAATTCTTTGTGGAGAAACTTCTTTCATTTGATGTGTACAGGTTTGGGATGATGAGTTGGAGCGGTCTGCCACTCATTGGGCAGGGGAGTGTCAATGGGACCATGGACCTCAGGACCTGCTGATGTCTATTGGACAAAACCTGGCTGTTCACTGGGGCAGGTGAGATATAATGCACATAGTCGGTATGATATACCATCCAAAGTCTTATACATTTATATAATGCCTGAGTTTCCAATTTCAAAATAATTTTTTTATACCCTACTTTGGGGAACATCTACTATAGCTATATACTTTGAGGTCAGTGCACCACTTTGTTCCAGACTAAAGTATCTCAGCAATTGCTGTGAAGTTTTGTACAGACATTCATTAGAGGAAACAGAGGATGATTCCCCCTGACTTCTTTTTTCTTTCAAACCATCATGAGGTTTACATTTGTAGTTTTGAGTGAAATGTCTCAACTGCTATTGGTTGGATTGCCATGAGATTTGGTGCACACCCTTCAGGATGAATTTTGATCATTTTGGTGATCCTCTGACATTAGCGCTAGTGCCATCATTAGGTCAATTTCTATGCTCCTAATACTTATGTTTTTGACCAAATATCTGCAAAGCTAATGACACAACAGCCTCAACTGTACCTTGTGTTTAGTGCTGATTAGCAAATGTTAGCATGCTAACACACTAAACTAAGATGGTAAACATTGTACCTGCTTAACATCAGCATGTTAGCACCGTAACCCTGTTAGCATGTTAATGTTAGCATATAGCTCAAAGCAACACTATGCCCATATACAGCCTTACAGAACCTCTAGCATGCCTCTGAACTCTTAACCTTGTTCACAAATACATGATCAGCAGATCATTTCTTTGTACTTCTTCTTTTTTTCCTTTACTGAAAGTCTTTTCTGAGCTGTCAGTGTTGTAAGAGTAAACTGTTTCCCGTAAACTAAAGAGACGAGTGTCTGGAAAACTCTTAGTCAAAACACTTTGAATTGATCTGCTCCTTTAAAAGAATCTTGGTCCATTGATATGTGCGTAGTAGTGCTAGTCAGTGCTAGCATATTAAGCTTGATGTTTGTGTGAATGAGTGTGTGTCCGAGTAGACACCAGACACAGTAGGCCTCTGTGTATGACAGCGTGTGGCTATCGCAGCAGGTGCCCTTCCAGGAATCTGCTCTCATTCTCACAGCCCCTTTCCTCCCTCCCCTCTTCCCTCCTTTTTTTCCTGTGCCAACAACCCTTTTTTTCACTCCCCCTCTACTCTCCACTTATAAGCTCAGCACTTTTTCAATACCGTAAAAAGAGATGTTTATAATAAGAACTAGAACTGATTTGTTAGGCTGTGGAGCCATGTTTAGATTTGCTCTGATTGTTTTTTCTTTTAACCTGATTTGATTTCCCCTGTTATGGAGGGGAACAGACTGCTGATCTATGTGCCAGGTCAAATTCAGACTCATCTCTTGAAGCCTGAAGGGAGGGGGAGGAGCAGGGAGGTTCAAGCAGTGTTTCTCAAGTCAAGCCAAAGCACCTGGCAGCTCCCTCAGATATTTCCCTTTTTGCCCCCTAGTACCTGGATGGCCTGTGACTGAGCCTACTGTTTGTCTGTCTGTCTGTGTGTGTTTGTTTATTTGTGTGTGTCTGTGCATGCGCTCTACAGATACCGCTCTCCTGCCTTCCACGTCCAGGCCTGGTACGATGAGGTGAAAGACTACACCTATCCCTACCCCCATGAGTGCAATCCCTGGTGTCCAGAACGCTGCTCCGGGCCCATGTGCACCCATTACACCCAGGTGAGACAGATCAAAAAAAATGCAGGCAGGAGAGGACGAGGTGAAAGAGTTCAGAAGAAACTTTGACAGACAATAAATAGGTTAAAAGGAGCTCCACTCATTTTACACATCAAAGGCTTTTGTGGCTCCAGAGGAGCTGCGTGAAGTCTGATCAATTGCCTAGCATAACAGTCCCGAATCTCCGACTTAACTTTTAGTGGTCAAGTTGCATTGTGGGTAATGTAGGCGTCAGGTTTTGACATGGAAAAAGAATGCATGCAGTAAAAAGGCGATATCTCTGGTTCTTCTGCGGCAATTCTGAATTTCTTTTTTTTTTTATTGTCCATCATGAGTCTGAAAAGTTTGACATCCAGTTTGGTTAGTGCCATTTTAGGATGAATTACATTTTTCAATTTCTTTTTGGACCATATACTGGTATTTTCTGCTATGTTTATGATTAGGATCGGGTCATGTGCCTTCCTTTAAACATGTGGTGAGCACCCTGTATGATATTTCACAGTATTTATGGACAGAGTTGTGGCGTGACTGAGGGGTTA
Source organism: Seriola lalandi dorsalis (assembly GCF_002814215.2). Lineage (NCBI taxonomy): Eukaryota > Metazoa > Chordata > Actinopteri > Carangiformes > Carangidae > Seriola > Seriola lalandi. Next base: position 534,790 of record NW_019524859.1, on the reverse strand, counting down.
AATCTCAGGTGTGCATATAGTAACTTGTAGACGGTGAAAACAAGCAAGTTAAAGAGATAAATGTAAAATCAGATGCAAGTAATGGAACAAAGGAGAGTGAGGGGACAGAAAGAAGAGTTGAAGATGAGATGAAAAAATGAAGAAATCAATCAAAAGGAAACAGCGATGGGTGAGCTGGCGTCTTTTTCCCCTAGACTTTACTTTGTAGCTGCTGGGATGAGTTTACAGAAACATCCAGACTCCTCCCTCTGCCTTCACCCTGAAACCTGATCACTGTCATCTGGTAGTCATTTCCAGACACGCCAGACATCCCTCACTGCTTGACCTGGATTCTTTTGAAGATGCTGCAGAGACGGGACTGTGCCAAATAGGAGCACCATCACCTTGTCTCTGTCTTTCATTTGCTGGAAGTGCTGATAAATCTGCAATCCAGGCAGTCATACTCCATTACTACCCCTACAGAGAAATGGTAGACCCTCTGGAGTTAGAGACTGCATTGTGCTGAACTACCAGCACTCAGCACACATCAGTCTATGTGCTGACTCACTGCTTCCAGCGGCCTCTAACTCTACCAGGAAAAAGATGAACATTCCTGAGGAGGGAGAGCGCACATGTTTGAGAGTTGGGGAGGAAAGTGAGGAGGAGTTATGGAACATGCTGTGTTGTATTCGTTGTCAAATGGCACATCATTCATCTGTAACACCGCTGCAACAGCTTTCCGTTTAATAAGGCGTTTTATTTTACCTTGGACTGTCTTGGGCCTACGTTGACCATTTTTTCCACTTCTAACTGGATGATGAAAATGATCACGATTGTGTCACAGAGGGCAAACTGGGTTCACACATCATGTGCATCTGACTGGGTCAGAAAAACAGACCAGGCACTCCTGGTTGTCCCAGTGGCCACATTAATCGTGACTGCCAGTCTAGTTTCTTCCTCTGGAATGACTGATTGAACCATGGGCTGTGAGAAATGTGAGGCGGGACGTCTAGGCTTAATAATAATAGTTTTCTCTGCTATAATGTGTCTGTTCTTTCAGTAAGTGCTTCTGCTAACTTTGGCCATTCCTCTATTTCCTTCTTCACAGCTGGTCTGGGCAACCACTAACCGAGTGGGCTGTGCTGTGCACGTGTGTCCAAAGATGGACGTGTGGGGTGAAATATGGGAGAACGCCGTTTACCTTGTGTGCAACTATTCCCCAAAGTAAGATCAGTGTTCCTTCATGTTCCACTGTTCACCAACACCCCTGCTCTCTAGATTTGTGTTTACATTCCTCCTCTTTACACTGCTGACAAATGTTACATTGCTTGCTCCTAATATAGCTGCACTGCAGATATGTAGCACTAAATGTTTGAGAGGTTTGTATAACATATTGTTGCCATTAAAATTCCTCATAAGTTAGAATAGAAAAATAATAATGAAGAACAGGGAAAGAATAATAAAAGCAGAGCAGGCGTTTGTTTTCCAGACAGCCCACAGGATGTAATTGCCTGAGAGACAAGGAGTGTGGGACTAATGACTACTAGGAGTGTTGACCATGAGCAAAGACTGCTGAAGTAATTACAAGGCCATGAGCCCAGTGATGCCTGACTGATGATTAATTTCCACCTTAGTCAAGCTGTCCATTGTGCACTACTTCTGCAGGGGTAACTGGATTGGAGAGGCCCCATACCAACATGGCCGCCCTTGTTCCCAGTGCCCTCCCAGCTATGGAGGAGGATGTAGGAATAACTTGTGCTACAAAGGTGAGAAAACCTGTGTGGTTTTCATTCAAAGATGTTGCAATTAAATATAAATATACCCTCAACCTGAACCCCATCTGTTTATCCATCTATAGACTCTCAGCGCTCAGAGACAGAGGACATGAATGAGGTGGAGAAGCCTCAGGTTCCAATGCTGCCTCGTACCACCGCTAAACCTGCCCCCAAACCTAAACCGTCCACTCCGAAGAAACCAGTGTTCAAGCCCTCCACTCCGAAGCTCACCACACCAAGGACGCCATCTTTAAAGACTACCAGTAACAACTACTTAGGTATCTAGTGGGATTATACATCATAACCCCAAACCTCCATGTTTGGGTGCATCTCTTCACTTATTTTTTTGTCTTTTTTTTTGTTTGTTTTCTTGCAGCTCAAAACATTAAGTGCGAGACTAGACTGCGAGATAAGTGCAAAGGAGCAACCTGCAACAGGTTAGGTTATCTTAATGAATTTCAATGTAAAGTTACTTTTGGATATATACTGTACATATGTCTATTGTGTGTCAACTCACTCTCCAACTTCTATTTTGACCACAGATACATTTGTCCAGCTAACTGCATGACTAAGAAAGGGAAAGTCTGGGGAACTCTCTATTATGATGTGGTGAGTTTTTCCAGCGTCAGCAGCAAACTCCACACAGCAGTTAATACTGTAAATGAATATTTATAAATGCTAATTTTTTGTTGTCTCAGCAATCAAGTATTTGCCGAGCTGCTATTCATTTTGGCGTGATTGACAACAACGGAGGACTGGTCGACATCACAAGAATGGACAAACTTCCATTCTTTGTCAAAGCCACAAAGAATGGCATTGAGTCTCTCAGGTGGATATCTCTGCTTGACCTAATTTTCCAAATAGGGTGAAATCCCCTTTCTTATGAAACACATTTCCCTGCTTTTTCGATTCACATTTTGTGCAATAATGGATTTTTCCGATCACAATTTGTTTTCCTGATTTCTAAACACTTTGATGACTTTTACAGCAAATATAAACCCGGCAATGCCTTTGTGGTGGCCAAGGTGGAAGGTAAGTGAATCACTCTTTGATTCATGACTTTATAAAAATACATGTATTAGGAATATTACGAGTTTTTCTCTTTCTCTGTGACAGAAATGACTGCAGACTGCTACACCACAGTGGCTGAAATCTGCCCTTTCAAAAAGCCCTACTCACACTGCCCAAGGTGCCTTCTCACATCCACCATCTTATCATTCACTAAACAATCAAATCGTTAGCCAATTAATAGTTCCCATTCTTGTAAAATAAACTTATTTCTATGAATAAAACCCTCATCTGTTGCTTCAAATTCATACTAATCCAATCTCTTCCTCAGAATCTTCTGTCCAGCTAACTGCAAGACTCAGCCTTCTTACTGGTCACCTGTTATCGGAAACAACATTTACACAGATGTAAGTAATACAAGTTTTCTATGTGTATGAACTTTATTAAATTCATCACGAGTCAAACCAGAGGTCCAGGCCCTCCAGTTCTGTCCTGTTTCTTTTTAAATCTTTTTATGGCCTATTAGTTTAGACAGAAAGCAATGGACATGTGGATCTGTATCATGGTTAGGTCGACTTTAAGGCGACTTGCAGGGTTTGTGATGCATGGTAGCTATGGAAAGCCATTGAATCACAGTCTGAATTTGACTAATGGAGGATGGGCGTAATGGTGAGGTAAGCCAGAGACTGCCAGGGATGTAATACTCTGCATGGGGCCTGACCATTCAGAGGCTGACTAAAGTGTTATCTCAGACTAAGTGCTTGTCTCTCAGATGTAAGAGGAGCAAACGTGCACAAGAATGTTTTGCAGTCTCAGGCGCTGAATGTGTTTTGACTGTGGTGTAGAGGCTGGATGCTGGTTAAACACGAGACATAAACTGTCTGTTAGAAATGTTGGAGGGGTGTATGGACAGTGTGATCTCTGTTTGGACTAGAAATGAATGATTCCGCTCCAGACCGTTGATAAGAGCTTATGGTCTGTTGTGCTGGAGCCAGACTTCTGGCTGAGATTGTGAAACAAATGCTTGAGTGTGTGTGCTAACGTGTGTCTGTGAATTACTGCATTATGTTTTGTGCTGTATCTGTAATAAAAGAATTACAAAGATAACTCCTGTAGTGAAAAAGTTATTTTCCATCTTCTTAAGGCCTTTCTCATCTTTCCACGCTTTCTCTTCACAGAACTCCAGTATTTGTAAAACAGCCATCCATGCAGGGGTAATCAAAGCAGATGGCGGTCTTGTGGATGTTCTGCCACTGGACAAGAGAAAGAGCTATCTTGGAGTCTTGAAAAATGGCATCCAGTCTGAAAGGTACTGCTCAATTTTTTCAGGTCAACTATTTTTACTGAAATGATCTTCCCAGACGTGGACTGTAGGTACAGAGACAGATGGGTCAGGCACCATGTCAAACAGTTGCAGGGACATTAGAGATAACTTGAATTCCAGAAATCTATCTTTTTAGATTTGGCTCACTGTGGTCTCACTGTAAAGTATTTAAGAAAGACTGTGTCTAAAAATGAGAACAACCATGTTTAGACATGCTGTGTGACCACTTCCATCAGCAAGCAACCATTTGTTTAATAGCTGTGAAACTGCCAAAACTCCTTAGTTGTAATGTTAAGGAATATGTTCACCATTGCTGAAATGAAAATCAAGAAGATTGTAGTGAAATGACACAAGTAAATCTGACAAGAGAATCTGAAATATGACTGAGAAAGGTAGTTTTATTCATTTTACCCTAACTTGATTTATGTCTCCTGTAATACTGCATGTAGTGGGTTCCCTGCGTGCACGCCATGTTTCTCACATCACTCTCATGTCTGTGGCTGGCTCCAGTGGACTGAGCTTGGGCAAAGAAGCCCTTGTGGCCAGTTCTGTTGGCATGTGGGGTTGTAAGAGTAATGGTGTGGTTTGGTGTGTGGATGGGCCACACATGGGATCTGTGCTTACTTTACCCAGGCATTTCAATTGAGTGTGCAAAGTGCTGAATGGCCAAAAATAATCCAAGTCTGATTCTATGAAATCTAATGCAAAGTTGCGAAGGCCCCACTCATGGCACTGGGATAAGAGGTCAAACTGCTGAGTGAGAGTCCGTGCCATGTGCCAGCATCATGGCAGGGTGGGCAGGTTGGACTGGACGCTGGTTGCTGGGGAAGTAATCACAGCCTATCCAATTACTCGAGGATGGAAATGCTGTCAGCCACTTAGTCAGTGCTTTCCTATACGGATAATTATCTGTGATGTGATACCAATCGTGCTGGCCTATCATGATTATTGATCATGGCAGAGCTTCAAGGTTTCTCCACCGATGAACTAATTGCAAAGTCGTTAAGTTTAACACATGTGGTAGCTGGAAAGATCATTCTGAGAAATACGGCAACAATGAGTCATACTGCCAGTCTGTCATTTGGTTTTTTCCAAAGATGTTGTGAACAACATGATTGTGCCCTTTTTAATGGCTTTTGGTGCAGGGAGGTCTTGGATAATATTAAAGAGAAGAATTCCAAGTATCATGAAAACACATTTTTCAAAAATATGTTTTTATTTGGATTAAAGGGGCACTGCACCTATTTTATACTTGAAGTTCAGTTCGATCGTCACAGGGAGTACTTCTCTGCCTCTGAACATGGTTGTGTAATGTCTTCTGTGGCTCTAGAGGGAGATTTCTAAAGCCTGAGAAAATAACTCAGGGCTATCTTAGTTTGTGCTTGATACTTACATTTTTTAACAGAAAGCCTGCAGATGTACAGCTCCAAAGAAGTGGACATTTAAGAGGCACAGAAGGTGTAATAAAAGATGCTATTGGTTGCATTGAGGATTCAGTGTTTTCAGAGATTAACCCTTACCAGGGGTTAACCTTCAGGATAAACTCTGCCGCTTCAGTTCTGACCATTCTGTTCCAATTCCCACACCTAACTTGTTTTCTGTATCGTCTGTTTGCAGCAAGACCAACACAGAGGGGGGTTCCTTCCGAGTCTTTGCTGTGAGGGAGTGAGACTTCAGTTCAGAAGTCCAAAGACCAACAGAGTCACCTCAGCTGCTCTTGAAGAGCAGGAAGTGCCCACAGGTTGGATACCAAGGCTGTTCATCTGTCTCTGTGTCTTCAGTGGAAATAGACCGTCCCAGCAGATTGATAGACAATTTTCCCTCTTAGTTATCAAACAGTAGCCACCCAGTAGAAGGAATTGTCCGATATTTTAATGAATTGTTATTTTTTCTCATCTTGTAACTCCAGATATGGATATTCCTTAGACATACGTAATCTGTGAATACAGAATTTTTTTT
>NW_019524859.1:525991-528725 GCF_002814215.2 Seriola lalandi dorsalis | reverse complement strand
TAGCTGGAAAGATCATTCTGAGAAATACGGCAACAATGAGTCATACTGCCAGTCTGTCATTTGGTTTTTTCCAAAGATGTTGTGAACAACATGATTGTGCCCTTTTTAATGGCTTTTGGTGCAGGGAGGTCTTGGATAATATTAAAGAGAAGAATTCCAAGTATCATGAAAACACATTTTTCAAAAATATGTTTTTATTTGGATTAAAGGGGCACTGCACCTATTTTATACTTGAAGTTCAGTTCGATCGTCACAGGGAGTACTTCTCTGCCTCTGAACATGGTTGTGTAATGTCTTCTGTGGCTCTAGAGGGAGATTTCTAAAGCCTGAGAAAATAACTCAGGGCTATCTTAGTTTGTGCTTGATACTTACATTTTTTAACAGAAAGCCTGCAGATGTACAGCTCCAAAGAAGTGGACATTTAAGAGGCACAGAAGGTGTAATAAAAGATGCTATTGGTTGCATTGAGGATTCAGTGTTTTCAGAGATTAACCCTTACCAGGGGTTAACCTTCAGGATAAACTCTGCCGCTTCAGTTCTGACCATTCTGTTCCAATTCCCACACCTAACTTGTTTTCTGTATCGTCTGTTTGCAGCAAGACCAACACAGAGGGGGGTTCCTTCCGAGTCTTTGCTGTGAGGGAGTGAGACTTCAGTTCAGAAGTCCAAAGACCAACAGAGTCACCTCAGCTGCTCTTGAAGAGCAGGAAGTGCCCACAGGTTGGATACCAAGGCTGTTCATCTGTCTCTGTGTCTTCAGTGGAAATAGACCGTCCCAGCAGATTGATAGACAATTTTCCCTCTTAGTTATCAAACAGTAGCCACCCAGTAGAAGGAATTGTCCGATATTTTAATGAATTGTTATTTTTTCTCATCTTGTAACTCCAGATATGGATATTCCTTAGACATACGTAATCTGTGAATACAGAATTTTTTTTATATATTATGATTCATTGAACAGCTGGTGCTGGAAGTTTTGAGTTAGACATGTTTTACAGAAAGTACTGTGTTTACAAATATAAGTTGGTTTTCATACACAGGAATGTATACTGATCACACTGTATTTAATCATTGTGTACAGAATATATGATATTTTGTTTGTTTTAAAAATGGAGTACCATATATTAACATTATTATGTTCTATTCTGATTTGTTATTTTATTTTATTGCTGCCTTCTTCCTCTTCGCCTGGATAATATTTGCTTTTCTGCTCCTTAAAATTTAGACTGTGAAATCAAATCTAAGTCTAAATTGTATTTATAAGTTAAGAGGTGTGCTCAATGTGAGGTGGGATGTTTATTGGCTGGGTAGAGCAGAACTCATCAGGCAGACATAAAGGGAGAGGAAACAGTTGAAAGTGTATACAGGCAGCAGGCACTGCAACAGGAAAATAATGTCTCCCTTGAGGAGGCTGGTGTCACTTCAGTGCCAGACATGAGGGATTAAGTGAAGGTGTTACATTGCTGAAGTCACTGTGTAGTATATGATAGTTGGTGGAGATGGGCCTTCCGAATGGTGGCAGTATTGTGGACAATCACAGACGGCAGATATGTTTATAATGATAAGCAGTAATATGTCATTTTATTTTATATTTATTGTTGCTTAGTGCTTTCGTTGTTTCTTTATTTCTCTGGCTCCTTAAAATAAATGAAAATGCTAAATTTGTCCCCTCCCCACCAGACAGATGAATGTGTCACATGTTTCAGGTACAAAGAGAGTTTCTTTGTGTAAACACCAGGCCATAACAATCAAACTGTAGTTTATGCACTATGGAACAAACTACACTACAGTATGCAGTGTAAGCAGGAGACAGACCTGTAATGTCTATCATTGTACTGGACTGAGGCACTGTGGCCATTGGTACAGCCCTGATTTCAATACTTTTTTCTCTGTACACTTACGTCTCTAAACCGTTTCTCTTGTGTCACGTAAATCCTGAGACATTGATTAAACAAATGTAAAGTGCAGTTTATGCTGCAGGACTGGGGTGTCCAGTTGGGATCCTAAAATCACACCAAACACATTATAGCACCATTAAATCTTGTCTCTCTACCTGTTGGGTTTCCTTAAGGATTCAAAAGTAAAAGCCAAGAAAAAATGACTAACTTCTTTTCCTAAAAGCATATTTAAACTTTATCTCTTTATTCTACCTCAGTCCTATCGCTGCGCCAGGCATTTAAGTCTTTTCTATATGGGAATTTTTATGGGAAATTTTAAAGGTTTTGTAAAATTATGCGAACTGTAAATACTATGATTTTTGTTTTTGAATCATCTTCTATGCAGTAAGATTATAATTAAAATGTGTGAATTTATTTCTGTTGTCTTGGTCGTTTTGTTTTTATACAGGTGTAGGATGGGTTCTATATTTTTTTTGGCACAATTTGAAAATAAAGTATTCCTTACAAATACTACTGAACATGCTTTTGTTTCATTAAAAGACACTAGCACATGGTATTTAAGGACACCACTGATGATGTTTCCAGGTTGTTGAGAATATTGTGTGTGATTTTTACAAAAGCTTTAGGTCAAAGTGGCATTTGAAAATGAGAAAAAAAATCAAGTAATTTTAATTTGAATGAGTATATTTGACAGTTTATTTATTCTTCATTTATGCTCTGCCAGTTCATAATACGCTGATAAGAAACTCCCTGTCGTTTTTAGTGCAACCTAATCAATCAAGTCAACTAATCAAGATACCCAAGGTTTTACTCTCACCTCCATGAGGATGTGACTT
>NW_019524859.1:452324-524775 GCF_002814215.2 Seriola lalandi dorsalis | reverse complement strand
ATTGCTTTAAGAAAGCCAGTTTGGATGGGCCAGTTTGTGTGAAGGAATTTCAGACTTACAGAGACTGGAATTAAAGACACCATCTTCCAAAAGAGATGAACGGGAGATGTGGCTGATGTTGTTATGACAGGTTGTGTCTGGCCTGCTTGTTCGTCATATGAATGTGGTAAGAACTTTAGAAGCAAAAGGGGGATAGAGGCTTTAACAACGCCATCTATCTAAAGGGAGCATTTGGAATTGATAGGAGGATTGGTTTACCTCCCCTGTCTCTGTCTTCTGACATTAAGGGAAAAATGCCTGTTAACATAATGTTACGCAACAAATTTTAGTGATTTTAGGGTTATGGTGCAAACAAGGGTTACTGTAGGTCCTTGACTACAATTTGTTAATGTTAAATAGTTCCATCCATCCGTCTTGGGAGTCTTTCAGACAGAATTTCTTTCTGATGGTGGATTACCTGCAATAATGGTCTGTATTCTGTCTGTGAGGAAGTAAACCAAGATAACATGAGCCAAAATATACAGAGAATGAGAGGAACGAAATGCCACAACATGCCACAACCAGTAGCACCTGATTTATCTAAAGTCTTTCCATACTTACTATCCTAATTTAAGTTGGATAGTAATAGCAGTATCACTATTGCCTATCGATTCCATGAGTAGTCTTGCATGGACCCATTTATGTTCATATTTGATGTTCTGTACTGTGGCTGATTCTACATCTTGAATGAAACTTCAGAGTCTGAGTCACACATTGACAAAAATATGAGCGTGCATTGAATTATCTCTGATGAAATATGTGAGCATATTTTTCAGTCTTGCTTCAACTTGAGTCCATCAGTTCATCTCTAGTGATGACAATGTCTGTCTGTTGGTCGAGCATCGATTTGTTCGTCCACCACTCGGGTCCAGATGCAACAGCTTGAGAACTATTGGATTGATTGCCATGAAATGTTGTACAGACATTCATGGTCCCCAGAGGATGAACCCTAGTGATTTTGGTGCTCCACCCTACATGCCACCTTTTTCTCTAGTGCTACCATGAGGTTGACATCTTTGTGTTCAGTGAAATATCTTGACAAACATTGGATAGATATTGGATAGATTGCCATGACATTCAGTGCTTTGATGATCCCTTTACTTCACCTCTATCACCACCAGCATCAAAGTTTTCATTTATCCAGTGAAATATCTCCATGGACTGGTACAGAATTTTGTTTCGTGGTTACCAGACAATGAACACTATTCCTAAAAACAGAAAGTTTTTATCTGGTTTTCATCGTGTTTTGAGAGACATGTCTTGACTGTTGTGCTTGTATTGCTGTAAATTTGTGAAAGACATTCATCTTCCTCACAGGATGAATAGAAATCCATTTGATGACTTTCCTCTGGTGCAATCATCAGGTCACAATTTAAATTAAGATAACATTTTTCCAAAACACATGACATTCCCTTCAGTCCCAGCTGTACTTTATGGTTAGCACTAATTAGCAAATTTTAGCATGCTAAAACGCTAAATATAAACATGGTAAACATTTTATGATCTAGTGTTGTTGTGGTGAGAATGTTAACATGCTGATATTAGCATTTAGCACTGCGCTGCTGTTAAGCACATCCTCACAAAGCCGTCAGCATGACTCGGTATTGTTCTTTTATTTTGTTTCCTCTGTCCGTCATTCTTCTTCCACATTTAATATTAGAAAGCATTAGGTGTGGAGGATCCATTTATACAGAGCTTTATGGTAATAAAAAAAATATGCTTCTGTCAGGTAAGACTGAACATTTAACTCTTTGAGATTCACTTTTGGAAAGCCATAAAACACAGAATTTTAAGTGACATCTTCTGGCATTGATGTTGCCAAACCACCTACAGAAATTCGATTTGATGGGATGATGCTCTAATGTATCACTATAGTTGTTTTATTTGGTTTGTTCCTCTTTGTTTTTTCTCCACACAAGCGCCACCGCAGTGAATCCCTGGCTGTTTTTCCCCAGGACTTGGTTTGAATTCTGGCCCAGAGGGAGGCAATCCCAAGTGAGAGAACAAAGGCTGTTTGTCAGCGAGATGATGAGGAATCTGTGTGGATGGTGTGTAGTCAACCAATGTGGACTGGAACAGTTCCACCTCATTGCCTGGGTAGATCTATAGGCTCCATGTATTAGTCTGAAACAATTAGACCTCAATGATCTTGGTGTTGACAGCCACACACAGTTTTTCTTTCTCCCTTCGTGACGCACTTCCATTCTGGGAAGGGTGTGTTGAAGAACCCAATGGTCAAACACAAGAGTACGTGCACATATGCCAGTCAGCAGTCGGTGTTTTGTGGTAGAAACCATAATCCATGTTGTTTTGCAGACATACCATTGCCCCAATTATATGAATGATGATTAAGAAAAAGTAATTTTGACGTGTTTCTGTCTGTAAGTCTCAGTACGTCATTGTCAGCCTCAGTATCGGCTCACACAGCCACTAGCATGGCTTATTAACATTAACACTGAAGATTAAAGTTTACTATCTAATCTTAACCTTAAAATCAGTTCATGCACAATGTCAAATGCAAAAGACATACACACATACATATGTCTATGTATACATACATAGATAGATAGATAGGGCAAGGCAATTAAGTGCTTTTGTGACATTTATTTTTTGTAGTTTATGGCTTCTACTCTGATGTATATTGAAAAGTGTGATTTAAATGCATAAAACTGTCTATGAGATCCAAATTTATTTATGTATGTCAAAGTACGCAAACATAAAATTGAAGCCGTTAAAACCCTAACCCTTTCCTGGGGACAGAAGAGCCACAGGAAGCTAAAATTTTTTCCATCATCCCTTTTCACAATGACAATGAGTCCTAAATAATGAGGTCTGGTAAAAGACCTCATTCACTCCTCCACATAACTTTCCTCAAAGGATTAGTTGAGGTTCAATAGTTCAATAATTGGTAAATGATGGATACATGAAACTTTGAAACACTGTTACATAAACCTGCTGTCAGTAAAGCAGTCTAAATATAGAGAACCTTATTATAAACATCACAACAAAGAGCACACTCATAGTCCAGTTTTGTTTTCCAGCATCACACAGTGGAGCCGACACTTAATAATCACATGCTGCTAATGGCTGGCTGCTTCTTTTGTAGCCCCTTTGCTGACTATTGCCCTTCTGGGTGAACATATGAATCCATTGAGTAGCAGCAGAGTTTGTCACCACTTTAGTCTGAGTGGAGCAGTGAGACAAGTGGAAAGTTAAGCTGAAGTAAACAAGGCTTGAGGGACAGTATTATTGTCTGTTTAAATAGCTCTATCCTCAGAGAGTTTGTGCCAGTACACAACTAGTAAACCACAGAAGAAGAAGGAATAAGCTGCTGCGGCAAACCTCTACTTTAAAGTTTTCTTTCTGTGAGAGGCTGTGAGAGTTTAGATGAAACTGACCCCGGCCTTGAAGGGCTCTTCGTTTGTTCAGTCAGTCTAATGTCCTGACAGCAATGATCAAAACAAAGCATACACATTCACTCGTGGCAGGTTGGACGGCAGGTTTGAATTTCACTTAGGAAATGATAATTATCTTTTGTAGTGTGGGACCTTCTTCTTCTTAAGTAAGGAGCAACAGTAGAATAACTTCCAGAAAAACTAAATTAAACCAGTATGAAGAGTTCAGAGATATAGTGCATTAGTAGTAATAGTACATTCCTGTGAATATAAAATGATGATTTATAATAAATGTTGATTAAAAAAAACAAGAAACTTCCAGAAAGAGATAAAAGACATTTTTTGGGAGAGTTGTATATAAAGTAAAATATCTATTTTTGTCACTGTAACATATATAACACATTTAGAATATGATTGTTTCCAGGTGTTCCTACCACAGGTTGTCAGTGAATAGATAGAGTAATATTGTTTTCCTTTGTTATGTAACCCCACTGCCTCCCGCTCTGTGTGTCACACACTGCAGCGTACAATATGTGTTGGATCGAGTAAGAGGTCATAAATCGTCTCTCTAGCAGCCCTTCTCTCTGTCAGGCTATTTTCAAGAGTGGAAGACAAAAACCCTTTGAAAAACAAGAGCTACAGTAGCTCTTTCTCCACCAGGTATGGAAACTAACTCCAGAATGATTTGACCTTTCCCAATTCTGAGAAATAAGGATTTCCTACCTGTAACTTCATGTCATGGCAATTAATTATAGGGCTCCCAATAGAGTACACAGCACAGATGTGATGCATCCATCACACTTGAAGAAGTAGGACTCTTTTGAATTTTGAACAGGTTACAGTATTTAACAGACAGTGTTAATTTGTGTTGTGCATACAGTACATTGTTATTTTTTTTTTTAAGAATCTGGTCATAAATTCAGACTAAGTTTCCACTCCAGATATGGCTTAAACTGGAGCACGGTGAATGAACTAGTTACACCTCCACCACTCTGCTGTATTTTTGCAGAGGATTCTGCAGATCTGTTCTCATCAGAGTTTTATTTGAAAATCACGCTTTCAGCTGCCATTTATATATAGCCTGCCATATCTATATTTAATATGCTGTTCTCAGGATTTACAATAACAATTAAGCTATCATCCAGATACAGAAAATATAACAAAAGTCACCATTTCATTATATTTTATTACATTTTAATAATAGAAATCAATCAATCGATTAATGAAAGAAGAGAAAAAATAAAGATAAATGTATACACAAGTAATAATATATATATGTAAAGCAAATAAAAAATAAACAAAGTAAAGTCACTCTCTTCAACCAATTTGAAATTTTCAAATCTTTTCATGTTGCATAAATAGAACAATACAGTCAAGACACTGAAAGAAACTAAAAAAATGTTCATTATTACCTCAGAGCAAGTGGCAAGTGAGTGAGTTTGGTGCAAGTGCACTGCGCTTCATCAGAGTGGGTTAGGGCAATTCTTGCATTGGGCTCTTTATGCATGTTGGATTTATAGTTTAGACTTTTGCTCATGTTTGCTTCAGTACCTGTTTAGGATGTTTTGTATTCCACTGCAAAATTTTGCTAATAGAATCGTTTGTGACAGAGCTGTAGAGATCTATTATTTTACGCAAATCCTCTGCAGCTGCAACATTGTAAATAAGATTTATTGCCAGTAATATGTCATTGATATGGGTTCTCATAGAGGCAAATGGAATCAGCATCTCAATGAACGTCCTAAGGCCACTTTTCCCATGTTATTGATGTCATTGGGGTATCTGCACTAACGTTGGTACTGACTACTCATGCCAAGACAAATGTCAGCCTGGGCGTCCCTGCTGGGTCCCAGCTTGAGGTCGTGAGTTTATTTTACTAGACTATACTAGACTGAAAATCCCTTGCTAGCTGCCTTCTGGGCAATGGTACTGTAGGGGCTCTGGGAAAGGTTTGGTTCCCAGACAGAACTGGTTTTCTAGACTTGTTGGTGACCTTTTCACTGAAGGGTAGAGCAGCTGACCGGTGGGAGCTGCAAAGAAACTACTCTCATTTTTTATTAAGAATTTATTGAAGAATTCCCACATTTTATCTCCTTTTACACAAACTGTGAAAGACTCCAGAGCTTATGAGTATGTGGGCCATTGTCGAATAATTTAACTGTCGGTTTTCCTGTTTAAGGCCAATAGTGACTTGTATGTAGGTTTACCCAAAAGGTTCAGACAGCTGTGATGAATGTATGTCGTGTTTGCTTTTGTCTGTGTAATTATGCATGATTTTCTATGAACAGCCTTCACTCCAAAGGAATGTTTCTCTTGCTGTATCTGGACTTCATTTGACATGCACTGTTTCTTGTTAAGAGAGCCATCCAATATGTTATCATGGTATAAAACACAAACCAGAAGTGTTTCTTTTTTCCATTCTGTAATTTATAGTCACTAATTATGATAGTGGGTGGATGGCTGTATTTACAAGTGCAGTTATATTTGAAATCAGATTCAGACAACCAGTCTAAGGGGGGAGAATAAAGAAAAAAAACTTGTTTCTGTCTCTTTGAGAACCATAAATTATGTTTTGGGAGTGGTGGTTGGACTTTGACGTCTGAGCTAACCAACTTACTCACTCATTGTGGCGTTGTCTCTTTAGAATGAGTAGTAAGCAGTAACGGGAGATCAGACTGCTGACATGAGCGCGAAGCCATCGTGACAAGCCTGCTGACGCACATCAACTTCAAGCGGACCAATGTATGCTGCTTCAGCCAAGATGCTTTCCTGGAACTCATCGGCCGTGTCTGACTGACATACAGGCTTCAAAATACTCCTGTCATAGTGGAGGGGTCCATCCAGACTACTGTGCTCCTCAGCAAATGTCCCACCATGTCTGTCTTGTCCGACTGATTCATTCACTCAAACAGAAAACAAAGACACATAACAAACAATGGTCACAGTTTCTTCAGTCTCCTTCACAGCCCGTAGTTTCTGATGCTGTTGCTCCATTCAGTGGGGTTTAGATGCAAACAGACAAAGGCACAACGGTGATGTTCCTCGTTCTGCAGGATGTCGAGGCTGCACAGCTTCAGTGCATCCACCTCGATGAGATTAGCAAAGACCAGAAACCATCTTAACCCCTTCGGTAGCCTGGAGAATATTGTGCCTGCCTGATGTATACAAGACCTGCAGTACTTGCTAAGCATGCTCTTTTGAGGACTTGGAAAAAATGAACAGTGCAGAAAAACAATTTTGAGCCCTTGTCAGGCCAGGGCGACGGCGGCCAACACATTATTGATTAGCATGACCAGACTCCCACTGGGAGTGTTAAAGGGAGTCTTCTTCCACTGCTCCCCATCTCCAGATATGCTGTGGGTGTTAAATAATCGTACGTAATCCCAAAACAAGGAGGTCTAGGGACAAGAATCAGATGTTGTGGGTGACATGACATGGCCACTGATTATGGGAGATGAGAAAAATTACCCAGTACCAAAGGGAGAAATTAATCTTGTCACATCTGGGAGGTCATTGCCCTGTTGTGTTCCCAGAGAGCGCCAATTCATTACTTTTGTAACCCAGTGACAATAAAGGGTTAAACTATATTAATAATACTGTTTATTTCTTATTTGAACAATAAGTGTTTCGAAGGGAGATGATCAGCCACTCAGAAGTCATAGTTGGTTAAGTCCCGCCTCTCGCTGAACATGACTGACAGATCAAGAAGCACTTTCGCGAACGAAATTGTGTGTAACACAGGGAAGAGATGTGCTCATGTAATGGCAACCAGAGCAAAGGAAGTGTGATGAGTAGCATTACAAAGTGAACAGTGAATAAACCCAACCATGAGCAGCTAACTAATCAATACAGAAGATTACGGAAGTAAACGCAACCGGTAGTTTGGGAAGTCCTGTGTTGTCCCCTCTATCTATATCGGTAAGCTAGTAGTATGGCTAATGTTACTATTTGTGTGTGTGTGTGTGTGTGTGTGTGTGTGTGTGTGTGTGTGTGTGTGGCCTGTATGTTGGATTATTGATTGGTTGTTGATTGCTTACAGTGTGTTGAAACAGTAATGTTAAAGCTACTAATATAGTAACAATTTCAAAGTGAGAAGGATGTTGAAATATTATGTTGTTGTCCATTATTATTGAAATATTATTATATTTGAAGAAGTAAATATTTAAAGTACAGTGCATACAGTAACATTTTATCGTAGGAAATATGTTAATGTTATGTTTTACGATAAATGGCCATTGCAAATATTAGTAGGGCCATAAGGAACATGTATAGCCTACTGCTTTAAGTCTTCCCTGATATTGGATTGAGGTAAAGTTTACTGCTATTGTCTTATGGTTATGCTGGTTGTTGTTGTTTAGTCAGTCCTATAGTGTACAATGATGTACAGCGATTTAGACTGATATAGAGAGTTATGGAAGTAGAGTGTCTTGCAAGGCCTTAACATGTTATCATTGTGTTTTTTATTGTGTGTGATGCTTAATGTTACATTGTTGTTAATAGTTAGATTGGCCACTTCGGGAACAACTGAACCCAAATGAAATAATGGAGCAAACAATTTACTTTAGCAGATTCATGATCAGGTGCAAGGGTCTACCGTTTCGACGTGTACTGCGTTTTCTTCAGAGTCAAGTGGATTGACCAAACAAATATTTAAAGTGATCACAGAAGACAGACTTTATTGACTATTGACAAACTAAAGACTCATCTTTTTAATTTTTTTCATTAATCGATTATTTAAATATAGTGATTTATCACCTGCAAGTTCAACTCACTAAAGGTTTTATTTTGCAACCTACCTTGTATTTCATCTATGGTTATTTCAGTATGCCTTTGAGCTCCTTATGAACCTAAAGTGGGAGAACCCAGGACTGGGTTACACTGTCATCTCAAAACCCCTTTGGCAGCTCCTCAATGGGATGTGAGCTTGACACAGAAACAGATCTTAATGAGAATCTGGTTTCTTAAAATTGCAAAGGTTTAAAAAAATAATAAATAATTTCTAACTGAAGTTTGTCATTTGTATGAACCTCTGGCGATAAATGTAGTAGAAAGAAATTCATAGAACTGTGAAATAGTCTGACACACATATTGAAAACATTTTTCTGCTCGTCATCCCACTATATCTCTGTTTTCCAATGTCTGTCATCATCTTCCGGCATCCGTCTTTCCATTGCTCCGCAGCTGAAAGCCCTTCCTAGGAAAAAGAACATAACTTTTATTTAGCGCTGGCAGCTCCATTGCTTTTGTGGATTTTGCTGTCCTGGATGTGCTCTATCACAGTACCATATATCATTGTCCCCCTCCGAAGTGATTATGTAACACAGCAATGACGGCAGTAAACAGTTCAGTGTGCTTTTCTCTGTCCAGATTACAAGTTGCTTTATTTCTCCCAAAATTTGTTTTTATTTTTCTGCTGAGAAAAAATTAGGTGATACCACATGTTTGTGTGCTGTTCTACTCTGCCCTCTGTAAAAGACCACTACCGCTGCTGCTGCTGTTTCTGTTACCTCTACTACTGTTACTACAGATATTTCTGCTATTACTGGTGCTACTGCCTCCACAGACACTTTTATAACCAGTTAAGGTAATAAAAAAAAGTTCAAGCATGATTAGAAACAGTTAAAAGGCTGACATGAATTCAAAATAAAATTTAAAATTAATGATATATCCAATCCGAATACAGTAGTCATAAAACAAAAATGCTTTCACCACATAAGTGCAAAATCTGTTTGAAGATGAGACCTAGAAGATGACTCATTTTGACAGCCTAAGCTCCTGCATGGTCCCGAGCCTTTAGGCCCACGTGGAAAAACGTCTGATTGACAATTAAGATTCGGCTACGTGGAAAGTTTTGTTCCACCCTGGAGACAAGACGTCAAGTCAAATTCTGTGTGAAACACCATCAAAAAGACAGATGACGTACAAAAAGCATTTCCCCCATCTGCAAAATTGTTAAATCTTACAAAATTACCCCTTTCACTGATGTTTGTCTAACATATCAGACTTTTTCATATTAGATTAGAAAACTCACTCTCTTTCAGAAGGTCAGCCACATGTTTTCAGCTCCATGATCAAACACATGACAGATAGGGCTGAAGTGTGCTGTAGATAATAAAGCCTTACTTTCCTTCTATTTTCCTTGTTAAGTGTCCAAGAATCATGTGTAACCATGTAATGTTGGCATTGGTAAGTGTTGAAAGGAGGTGGGTAGTCAAATCAGGTTAGGTCAGGTTAATTGATGAGGCAGACAAATGTTTATAGAAACTTTGACATGGCCAAATGTTAAATTGTATATCATTTGACTTTGGTTTAATTGCTAGTCAACATTCATTTACATGGATTGCAGATTTCCCAAAATTGAGCAGCAACAACCTTTAAAATATGCTGAAAGGACTATTTACTACTATAACTATTCCTGTTTTGTTTGTCTCTCCTTAGACTTTACAATCCTCTGTTTCAGGGTGATGAAAAGACCAAGTGCTCCCCTGCTTGTTGAATTCCATGTCTGCGCTCCAGCTGTATTCCCGATGAGCCCAGACCGCTGACATTCAAGAAATCCATTGCCAGTGACCAGATAGGAGACCTTCTTAAACCATGACATAAATTTACATGACATGTTGATTTGGGGAAAACAAATGCACGTACTGGAAGACTTAATGCACCAAAAGGCACAACTTGTTAAGAAAAGATGATCTGTGCGGAGGGCATAATAATTGCACCATTTATTGTGCAAAAACTGTGCTTTTCACAGTGTGCTTCTCTGCAGTGGAAAATCCCACACTGTGAGGGGTTGTGTTGAGGTTTGGTCCCACTGGAGTGTCTCTATGTGTCTATGTAAGCAGGTGCACTCTGGGCTCCCCTGCGTCATGGTGGACAACATCCCTAAAAGTCTGCTCGCTCTCATCCAACTTCCATTTGTTAAACTGTATCATACATCTCCAGTTCTTTCTGTGTGTGTGTGTGTGTTTCTGTGTGTGTGTGTGTGTGTGTGTGTGTGTGTGTGTGTGTGTGTGTGTGTGCGTGCGCGTGCGTGCATGTGTATGCGTATGTTTTTCTGTGTGTGGATTGCCCTACTTTGGATATACAACTTATTCACAAGTGGTGCAACAAGTCTGGCTAAAATTCAGCATTGTGGGGTTCTTGGAGGGTATACAGGGGAGAAACACACTTCTCTACCTTGTCCTAGCAAACACAGCTGTTCCTGCATCCCCACGTCACCCCTCTCTCTCTGCACTCTTTTGCCCAGAATTCCCTTGGCCAAACAAACCATGCAGGTCAACACAGCAATGGCCAGTTTATGCTGAGCTGTGCTAAACAAGTATTAGTTTAGAACTCAAAGGCTACTCTGGTGAGTGCTGACTTCTGCAAGTTCTGTGTCTGATAGGCATTTGTCAGGAATTATCAGTAATGTATAATAAAATTCACTGCCCATAAACACACTTATAAGAGGATAGAACTGTGGTGAATCATGAACTACCCTCGACTCACCATATTATTAAATCAATTTGATCAGGTTTCACATTTTGTCCATGCAGTTTATTGGCATGCTGTGAGGTCAGAATGAATAATTTCCTCCTGCCTTGATTGTAATTGTTTACATCTGAGGTTGTTTTCTTGGTGTTTGTATTTGATGACATAACATTTAAGGTGCCCTGGGATTTGCAGCTTTAAAAGGCAAACTGTTGAGTTTTATTTCATTATTATCGTTAAGATTTTTCTTCAACCACAATTTTAGTGCTTTGGCCATACCTCAGCACCCGTTATGGAAACAATTACGAGGAGGAAAAAGAATCCAAGTATTTGGAGGACACATGCACAGTCACACACACACACACACACACACACACACACACACACACACACACACACACACACACACACACACACACACACAGACAGTCGTGTTTCCATCACTTAAGACATTACATTGCCTTACTTTCATTTCCCGGGGACTAATCCTAACCACTACTTGTTTAACTCCTAACCCTAATCTTAACGCTAGCCCAAGCTTAACCCTCACCGTCAACCAAGACTTGTTTTTTTCTCCAAAAAAGAAGTTGAGTCCCCACAATGTAACTGTGTAGACAGATTAATGTGCCACAATTTCTTTCTCAGCCTGGTTTATTTTTGCCAGTCCGCCCCTGTCTCCTGCCCTTCTCCTTCCGCCCACAAGATGTCCTCAGACTTTGCTCCCTGTGTCAGACAGCTGACACCCCACACCCAATTGTTCACCTGTCTATCACTCCCAAATCACCCAGTCCTGACTCCCACACCCAACTCACCTTTTTCCCATTCCCTAATCAGCTCATAGTACATATGCCTGCTGTCTCTCCCCAGTCAATTGCCAGATTATCGTGTTCTTCATGTGTTGCATTTTGTTGTGTAACCAGTTAGTAGTAGTATTGAGTAGTGTGAATGTGTATGGTTATATTATCATCATCATAAACTGTGTGGAGCCCAGGAGGAATGGCTGCTGCTATGCAAAAGCAAATGGGGATCTTAATAAACAAACCTGAGACATTTATGCCCCTACAACGTCAGTTATACACACACACACACACACACACACACACACACACACACACACACACACACACACACACACACACACTCCTTTGGCTGCTTCAAAGGAAATACTTGATATCCAATGGACAGAGAAATATGCTGTTGGAACTCATTCTCTACATATGAAGACCAAAATCCCCCGAAGTGAGTTTATCAATAGAATGTCATCATCTTTTTTTCAGCTCCATCTCATGGTCTTAACGATATAATGAACTGCAGAGCTGTTTTGCATATCATTGGTGTTTGTACATACAGATGACTGATTCTCAGTCAGGCCCATAACATAGGGAGACTTTTACCAGTGTAGCTATTAAAGTTTTATCCTTAGGTGATGATCTAAAAGGTCACAGATCAGGAACTTATTAAGATCACATCAGGACCTTCATCATCACTCAGACTTGATTATATAAAATGAGCTCTTGACCCTCAGGCCCTCTTAACCTCTTGGGTCATCACAGCAACATAAATCATAGTGAAATGATTCAAGGCCCATTCATCCACTGAAACTGCATTTGCAGAAGTGGTAAATGATCACCTGCTTTCTATGGATTCAGATTCCACCTCTGAGCTTCTCTTACTTGATCTCAGTGCAGCTTTTGATGCAATAGATCACTGCATACTAGACAATTTGGCATCTCTGGCCCGTCTCTCATGTGGTTAAAGTCTTATTTCACTGAAAGAACAGTGTGTTTCCTACAATAATACTACATCAATATTTTCTGATGTGAAATATAGGGTACCCCAGGGCTCTGTTCTTGGCCCTCTGTTTTTATCTCTTCATATTTCACCTCTTAGCCAAATTATACAAAAGTCATGGAATTACTTTCCACTGTTAGACTTATGATGACCAGCTTTATCTTCCTTTAAAAGCTGATGACCCTTCTCAAATTATTAAATCAGAGGCCTGCTTTTCTGCTGGATGTCTTCCTGTGCCTAAATTCTGATAAAACTGAAATGCTGGTCATTGCCCTGACCAGACATGGACAAGAATTTGTGCAAGTAGTAACCCTTGACAACTGTGTGATTTCTTAAAGTATGGCAGCCAAGAACCATGAGGTTACATTGGATCATACCCTTTCTTTTGACCAGCACATTAAAGACATCACCAAAGCCACTTTCTTCACCTATGGAACATGGCTAAAATAGTCTATTCTTTCTATGGCAGATGCTGAAATGCTGTCTGACTCCGCTTAGGGGTTAAGGTTAGGACTTAAATCCAAACTTGGTCTCAGTGTCAGTGAATCCTTTAAACCTATAGTACGTACAGTATAGTCCATGTGATCCTGCCAACAAGATTACTGTAAACTTTCTGATAACCCCTGCCTCTCTCTAACCCTCTGCTTGCTTATTCTCTCAAGCACATGAGTGTCCAGGCTGTGTGTCTCCCTCTCTCTGTCTCTCTCGCTCTCTCTCTCTCTCTCTCTCTCTCTCTCTCTCCCCCTCTATCTATCTATCTCTCCCTATTTTTTCTCCTTTTCACTCAGGCTCTCTGTAGTGGACCATTGGCCGTCTGGAATCTGTCTCCCTCTGTACAAACAACATCTCTTGCATGTCTGTCCATCCTGGAAGAGGGATCCCTCCTCTGTTGCTCCTCCTGAGGTTCATTCCCTTTTTTTCCTGTTAAAGGGTTTTTTTTCTGGGGAATTTTTCCTTGTCGTAAAGCCCCTTGAGGCAAATTTGTGAATTTGGGATATAAAAATAGAATTTGACTTGACTTTGTTGTATGATCCGGCCTGGGCGAGTCTTCTACATTTTTAAAAGCCTTGTGAAACTTTATATACCTAAAGTAGAGACCTGGACATCTGATAAAACGGTGCTTAAACGTTTGCTTGGGTAATGTATATTGAAGATAAGAGGGCTTTGAGGCCATCAGTTGCATTTGTACTACGCAGAGCTTTTATTAAGGATCACTTTATAGTTACAATTTATAGTTGACTGATGTAAGAGTCGAGTGCTGTTTTAAGCCTGAATTTGTAGTTTTAGTTTGTCTCCGACACTTAAGTGGTACAAAATTTATTGGACAGTACAGTACACTTAAGTTTCTGAGAGTACTCAAGGCTGACATTCTTTTTGTTCTTGTCCTGGTTAAGTCTACAAGTCTGCAAACTGTTTCCAAGGTTGAATTCACCTTTCTTTTGTTTGGATTTACTTTCAAGAATGAAAATAGACCACATTTTCTCTTGAGGAGGATGATTTGTGGGGGACTGACAGCAGATCTTATCTTGCCTAATATTCCAGTCAATTATTTGTACTTCAAAAAGCAACTTCTTTTTTTTACAGCGTTTTTTTTTTTTTTTTTTTCTGCTAATTTGCCCACGGCTGAATATTAAGGTTCAAACTTGAAGTGCTACCTCTCCTTACAGGGTCCCTGATTGAAATTCAGACCACGGTGAGAGCAACTCTCTGCACAGCTATATTTAGGTGGAGCGGTTTCCAGTCATAAATCCATACGACAAAGACGACTGCTGTCTGTCTCTGCTACCTGAGAGGGCAATGAAAACATCTGGTTAGTAGACCTCACTGGCTTGACTTACCACCTAACAGAAGTGTTTATTATACAACGAATACTTATGACCATTAGCAACGCTAACTTCCTAACTTATCATCACCTTAAAAGTCTTTGAATTTTCTTGCTGTATTGATATGAGCTGTACAGTCAGAAAGGGGACGAGTTAATATGGGGACAACTGTGGAAAAACCCCAGATTGAACTGAGCTGAACCTTTGTGTTAGTGCCTCAGCAGCATCAGGTCTCATCCCTCTGTTAATGGTGTTGTAAGCCATGTTTCCTGCTGAACTGGGCACCAGACAAGAGCGCTGACAGCAGTGGGCTCATCCCATTCAATCATAGCCTACAAGACCTTCAGTCTTCAGCAGCAAATGCTGATCCACAGTTTCTGTTTTCTCCCTCACAGGTTCAGTCTCTCTTTTTATTCCCTCACTTATCGATCTACTTGTCACTTGTTTTAAGTCTGCAGCAGGATAGTAATTGAGCCATTTCTTGAATATTTGTCATTTCAAGTTGGTATGGCACATTTTGACATTTACCATTGAAATTGGTTGATCTAATCTATATTATTTTCAGAAATCATAATTTGGTAAGACAGCATTTTGATAAAACCAATATGTTCATAGAAACTTGGCCTTTCTGCAAAGTCTTAAAGTAAACTCAGTCTTCTCAGAAATCAAATGAAATAAAATGCAAATAATGTTCCACTTGTTCCTCTTGAACAAATATTGAAGTTCCTTTTTAAGATAATAAACTATTTTCTGCAGGTCATATGATTTTCAGTAAGTAATATAATTCTCAGTCAAGAAATGGAAAGTAAGTTTTACAGCCTCATGGTGTAAAGTTTTGAATCTTTGAAAATGGCAACAATGTGTACTCAGCTGCTGTCTGTGAAGTATTTTCCATTGTTATTGTGAGCTATGGCAGTGTCTGCACATCACTGCTTTGGAAATGTGAGTAACTGCAATATTCTTTTATTCTATTCTCAGTATATTTAGAAAGATGGTTTTCAAGTAATCCATACTGTTTATCATTCAGTTGTTTCATGTGGCGCTCATCTTCATGGTTCAGAAGTTGTTTTGACTTTAATATAAGATTTTAAGACTTGGGCAGACACAAATTTGATTTCACCAACCTCTGATTTAATGATGTCAGTGTTTCCCCACTCATTCCCCACTGCCTTTCCACACTAGCATAATCAAATAATACTGTGGCATTGCTAAATTCTTCTTGCCCTTCAGTGGAGGGAATCAAGCAGGTCTGTGGGTTTGGAGATTGCGCAATATATATACTTGAGCAGATGTCCCAGGAGCTCCAAGATATTTGGCAGTCCCCTGTCACATCCCATTTGGACTCTTTGTACTTATTTCTTGGTTTTATTTTGAAACCCCTTACCATATGTGTTCATGGTTGTTTTACTTCCTTCCTTTGTGTTGTTTCCCGTCAGTTTTCTTTGTCACCTGTGTCTCATCAGCGAATTAGTCCTCTGTGTATGTATGTATGTATAGTCCAGTCTTTCACCCTTTCAGCTGCCAGATTGTCTTTGCATGACCAGTTAGTCAGTGGTCCTGCTGTCCGTGTTTGTAGTTGGGTACTCCTTGTGATATATGATTTTATTTACTTATTTATTTCATTTTTATCTGACTTGCTGACTTTTTCCCTTTTGCCTGCTCCTGCCTGTGTTGTTTGCTACACTGATTGACTTCTCATGTATGTACACCAGCTTCAAAGTAAAGACTTTGATTTATGAACTCTCTCACCCAGTCTCCTGTGTGATCCCTGCATTTCCGTCGATTTCCTGTTAAAGCAACATTCCTAGTTCAAACACTCACTACAGACTGCCGGTGTGTGATGCAGAGAGAGGAACTAATATGATCAATTTGCATGTTGTTATAAAAGAACAAGTTCAGTGCAGACAAAACCCCCTGCCTCTGGACTCCCTCTGCCCAGGATGTGGAGAATGACATTGACAGCTGAGAGCGGGTGTTCAGCTTTTAACACCGATCACTGCGCTCTCTGCTGAGCTTGACAGATCAATAGATTGCCAGCACAGCAGGCCCCTGGAAAGGAAACCAACATCACAGCAGTGTCACTGCTGAACCTCTTAACAGTGACAAACAGTGAAACCTGAGTATGACAAGGAGCCCATTTTCAACTATCATGTTCCTTTTTAAAAGCCTATTTAACTGTTTGAGTGAACGGTGGATGAGCACCGTCTCTTCTGTGATCTGAGGAACGTTTAGTAAGAAAGAATGACATCTTTGACACAATACTTCATTGACAGTAACCTTGGTTTAAAACCAAACCTTTAGTCTATAATGGACAATCTAAAGTTGGTTATTTCACAAAGCAATTATTGAACAGTCCCTGACCTGTCCCCTTCAAAATGAATATTGACAGCATCATTCTGAAGTACTGAAGGTTTGACCTGTATAAACTTCTAATTCATTTTTTCACACTGTGTTCCATGAAGTACTCCTACTAGGATTATGATTTTTTTTTTTTAAAAAAAGGAACCCTCCTTTTACTTGAAATGACATATCATGCTATGTTTTTTTTGTGGTGGAAAGGAGGGAGATCACATAGAGCATGAAATTATTTACAGAAGAAATGCCCATTATGCACACTTTTCCAGTTCTTTTGTTTCCAAGTTTCCTCCCACGGGATAAAACAGTGAAGTCTTCCCCCCTCCTGCTGATGGTGAATGCTGTTCAACACAGATCTCTTATCTAAATCTCAGATAGAGCCTAGTGTGGACAGTTGGAAGATGACTGCAGTGGAAATTCAAAAGCCTGTCTTTGGATTGTAGGGGATGGATAGATAGATAGATAGATAGATAGATAGATAGATAGATAGATAGATAGATACATAGATACATAGATAGATAGATAGATACTTTATTTATACCCTACGGGAAATTCATGTGTCCATTAGCTCATTGGTAATAATAATAACAGTTAATAATAAATAATAAACAATAATAATAAAATTAGTCCACTTCCTCTGGCTGAGGTGTTATATAGCCTGATGGCAGTGGGGGCAAAGCATCTCCAGAACCTCTCTGTTCTGCAGCGCAGCGAGAAGAAAAACTTGCTGCACCTGTAGCTATGAGAGACTATGCAAAGAGACAGAACATTCACTTACTGCAAAGGTTTCAAATGTGTTTTCATTCTTTAGATTTCTTTTTTTTGTGTGAAGAACTGGTGGAGCAGGAAATGTGATCATACTTATGAGGATATTTACTTTAAAATTGCTTTAGCTGCACAATGCATCTTCATCAATCTGCTCTGTGCTGTCCTCCACAGTGTCCTGTTGTTACAAACAGTATGTCTTTCTTCAGTTGAGAGTATTGTGGCTGGTCCATATGAGTATACTATATGCAGGTGTAAGACTGCAAGCCAAGCACATACTGTATATGCTGTCAGGGAAATGTAAACTTTGAAAAGACTTCCACCATCTGTGGAGAAGATTTTTTTTTTCTCTCATTACATTGAACCACTTAACTTTATGGGATTATGTAATGTTATATAACTTCTTTTAACATCAAGAATTCCTCCACTGATTAGGTAAAACTTAAATGTCACAGACTTGATACTGTCTCAAATGGAAAGAAGAACACGTCATTATTTAGCTAACCTGATTTCTGTGATGAATGAGGGTTTTTTTGTGTTTTTTTTAAAAAGAAATCTTCAGAACAGAGATATTAACAACCAACATGTTTAGATTATACCCTCTATTGTGGTAAGGTTTGCCAATGACTTCAGGGAAGAATAAAGGATGGATTTCTTTCTCTGTTTTTGTAGGGGATGAGTAATTAAGAAATGAAAACAGAAGCTAGAAAGAGAGATGGTTTCATTACGCAGAACACGCTTTTGTCATCGAGTTATATGGAGTCATTGCAGCCCCTCTTACCTCCTGCTCTGTTGAGCCCCCTCCTCCCTCATCACTCACATCATTAACCTTTACCGAGCATTAAGGTTTCCACAACCAGTGTCCTCAAAGGAATCACTACACGTACCTGGCAGGTGGTGTCTTTATTAGAAAGTTGTCAACCAAAGGTCCAAAGACAGTATCCAGTGTTTGCTTGATGCCACTTTTCTTTAGATATAATTTCTATGATTTTTTTTTTTTTTTTTTACTTAGATCCTCTCTATTGTGAGCTGACTCTCGGAATGACAAGCCCCACTTAGCCTTTTTATTTGAGATGTGACCATTTCTCCATTCAGATTTACATTACAAATCTTTCACCACAAATACATGAGTGAAGGCTCTTATTTACAAAGACAAACTTGACTCACATGGGCCAACAAATCTTTCTGAACAGGCTTTTTGTGCCCTCTGCTGACAAACGTTGGGTCTTGCGCTTCAGCTCTGGATACAAGTATACTGAGAGCATACTGTAATATGTTTGCAGTGAGTGAATTATGCTTAGTTATAGTTCAATACACACGTCACCAATTTGCACTGTAGGTTTCTTTTACAATCTTTTCACAGCAATGGATGACTGCACTTGTGTGCATGCATAACTGTATGTGTGTTGAGTGTGTATGTGGCTGAGTGTGTATATTTTAATATGTGTTCTGTCTCAAGCTTATAACACCCCTCCACTCCTCGGTGAAGTTGCTGCTTCTTGACATGTGTCTTGGTGAGGACAGGCACCTCTGGTATGCCGTGGGCACACTGGCAGCATCGTCATGTCTGTACACCTCAGTGCCAGTCTGTGCGGGCAGCAGGGAAGCCGCTTGGAAGAGCTTTGTGAGACAGACAGACATGGACATTTACATTTAGCAAATGAGGGTACAATGACTATCAATGAATTTAATGGAATCAAATGTCAGATGAGAACCACTAGATACTGAGGTGAATATGTTTGTTATTTTGATGGTAGAAAACAGTTGGACTTGATATGAAAACTACGTGGAATAAAAGCCTCTACACTGTTACTCATTGAAAAGCTAGATACATAGTCAAAACTGTTGCAATAGGTTGATTTGTGCTCGCTCACATGTTGAAACGTGAGAGATGGCAGAGGTGAAGTTTGTAGGTGAACTTCTTTCCTGGTCTTGAGTCTTGTCGTTGCCTGAAGGAAGAGGAGAGTCTGGAGTAGAGGAATATTGAAAGTGAGAGCCGGTGAACAAATAGCACATTATCAGTGGTAGATTTCAGTACAATTACATAAAGTAAATGTTGATTATGACACTAGTACAAGCTATATAGTTCAAAGTTTAAGATAGCATATAATCTAAGTAAATAAGTGTCTTCTACCTGTACATAGTCCGTTTCCTGTTTTGGCTCCCTCTCCCAGCAGCATCTCCAGCAACAGGCTGTCCATTGTGGCTTCACCCAGCAGCTGTGCTAAGTGCAGAGTCTCCACCATCTGCCAGGCCACACTCTGCAGGGGAGGCATGATCAGCAAGAGCTCCCCAAACCTTCCCCGCTGCTCACAGGTTGCTTCTTCTAGCAGGAGTTGGGCCTGGAAACGCAGATGTCGAACCAGCTGAGGACTCTTCAAACCCGGACAGTCTGTGGGACAAAGGTAAGAAGACATATAATGAAGAGGAGAGAGTACACTGTAACAAAAAGGCTATGAAGAAAAGTTTTGATTGCTGAATGAGAAACAGAATGAAATAAGCAGATGAGGCTTGCTTGTGTTTGTCACGGTTTGCCATGGTGGACATTTTATGTTTGGATTTTTGTCACTTCCTGTTTTATTTTGTAGTTAGTGTCCTTGTGTGTCTCGATGTTTTGACTTCCTGTTTTTGTCCTGTTTCCCTCCTTGATGATTGTCTGCCCCGCCCTAATGTGTTTCACCTGTGTTCAGTCACCCTTGCCTCCCTATGTGTCTGTTTAGTCTCTGTGCTCCACTTTGTCTGTTATTTTTCCCCCTTTGGTGTGACGTTCCTTGTGATATCTGTTGTTATCCCCTGTGGTTTCTCATGTTACCTAGTGCTTTTGGTTCCTGTTCCTTGTGTGTTTTGTAAGTAGTCACTCTTTTTTGTTATTAAAATCATTTCTTTCCACCTACTCCCTCATGTTTTTGGCTGTATGTGGGTCCAGCTTACCACAAACATGACAGTTCTGTAATTTCACTAACTAATATAACTTTTGGCATCATTTTTATGAAAGACTTTTACTCACTACTTTCCTTCCAAAAGGAAAATATGCCATTTATCACTGCTTCAGTCCCTAACTCCCTTTCTCAAACTGGACTGTATATAATCAATATTTTATTGGTTCCAAGAATCCAATGATTGATGCATCTTAGAAATAATAAGTCAATTTTCTAAATGAGCAGCCAAAGGAGTTATGAAAGGAGTTTCAAAAGGTCACTGTGATATAATTTTAAATGAAATAACATTTGTGTGAATGCAATATTGTTACTGCATTTAATGCCAAACTTTTGTAAGGTCATCAGTGAATTTTGTAAGTACTGCAGTCCTCTTTGTGTGCATACATTAAAACTCCTTTGTATAGTCACAAAACAGCAGGATACAATGAGAATAACAGAGAACAATACTGCAGTTTTTTCAGTAAGTAAAAACTTTTCAACAGGATGGTTGACAAACATTTTTGAATAAAGATTGTGTGATAATCCCAAGTCAGTGTCTTCCTCTTTGCTGGGCTGTGCAGCAGAGTTGTAGTTTGCCTATTTGGTCCTCCTGCCTCTACTTGCACTGCCTCAGATAAATGGCCCATTAAGTTCAGCAGGCAGCCACCGCCACCTGACTGCCAAGAACTTCACCACATCCTGATATTATTAGAAAATCGCCCTGAAACACTCTGAAGCCAGAGCAGACCACACAGACTAAACTACACATGCAAAAGGCCAAGAAAATAAACAGATCCAAGAGAGAACATCAAAAAAAGGTGTTATTTGCCTGGTGCTATGGATGAGGTCAAGTGGCAGAACAGAACCAACCAGACTAACCTGGGGCAAAGACGACAATAGTTTTGAGGCAAGCAAACTCTTTGTCCGTGATGTCCAGCTCTCTGAGAGGTTTAACCAGCTCCTCTTGGATTCTGAAAGCCACTCTGGACACCTCTATCTGTGCACCTCTCAAGGGGATCACAGAGTCATTTCCTGTTCAATAAACATAGACATATTCTTCCATATGCAAGATATTATAGGACAAAGAATACTGCAGATACATGTGAAAACTAAAATGCAATACCTCAGGATGTATGTGAACAATGAAATAAAAAAGGGAGACAGACAGTTTTATACCTAGAAGTATGAGACTGTTGTAAGGTAGAGAGCGT
Source organism: Seriola lalandi dorsalis (assembly GCF_002814215.2). Lineage (NCBI taxonomy): Eukaryota > Metazoa > Chordata > Actinopteri > Carangiformes > Carangidae > Seriola > Seriola lalandi. Next base: position 503,008 of record NW_019524859.1, on the reverse strand, counting down.
CTTGCTGCCCCTAGAATAAGATGTTCTGCAGAGTGGGTTCGGAGCAGGGTTACCTGCAAACAGACATACACAGGCTTTATGTGATATACAGCTTTAAAAGGCTAATTAATGGTCATCCAAAGCATCAACCTGAACTGAGAAATGTATACACTCACTGAGTCCAAGTTAAAAAAAAAAAAAAAAAAAAGTCAGCCACTATCACTTTATTCTGCTTAGACAGGTGTAAATTAGCTGTAAGTTTAAAAAGTAGTTTTGATATTCTGTCCCCTTCCTACCCTGTCATCTATTGGGAGGCTACAAAACTCTGGGATGTGTTTTGCCCATTCCACCAGCAGGAGGAGTTGCTGCTTCATGGACTCAAACACGTCTCCCACACCGGCTGTCTTCTTGGTGTTGATGTCGTGACTCCCAGGTGAGACCAGCACTGGGAACTGAGAGCAGCAAAGCAAAAAGTGAGTTCACAGTGGGAGCAGGTGATATTGCAATGTGGGAATGAACCTTAGAGAAGGTGCATGAGTGTATGTGGGGTGGGAGATGAATGGGGGATTAGAAAGGTGATGATGCTGATAGGTGTATGAGTGCTTTGGCACTTGGAGAGCTGTAAAGGGTAAGGCAAGACAAGGCAGGTAGAGGAGGTTTTTGCAGATGGAGACCACATGATGACAAATATGGAAAAACGCCCCACCAGCATAGAATGCAGTAGTTCATTTGCCAATCATCTAATTTATTTCTGTGCATTCCTTTTACATGCAAAAGCGTATATCTGGTTGTTATTATTCATTTGAAGGTAATTGAACATCGGCACACAATCCCAGATCAAGTGGTGCAATTAAATGGGCTATGATTAGATGGGGTCCCTCTGCAATTTTGTCATTTCTAAGGAGTAACTGAATCCAGCCTACAGCTACAGCCTTCGCTGAATTTAATCGCTGCATGTCTAAAATGTAACTTATATCCTCTTCGTCTCTGACCTTCACCAACATGATTTCCAGAAATAGTGTAGGGATCCCTTGGCTGGCATATATGAGAAAAGTGTCCATATCTGTTGCAGAACTTTGTATCTGAGGTCTTAAGCAACGGTGTGTTACCTGTTGCACACTGGCCTCTGCCCGCAGGAGCACACTGATGGACAGAGTGCCCACTGTCTGTCCTTTGGCTCTGTGACTGTTGATGCAGTCTCTCTCATTCTGAACAGCTGGAGATTAAAGAGAGGAAAGAACCATCAGAGACGTTTCTTGGCTTCTCCAGACATCAGTTTTTTTTTCTCACCTCAGCTGCAAACATGTTCTGAGAGAAAAGACCTACTCTTTGCCTCCACAAAGTCCCTCTATCCTCTGTGACATTGAAGTTGCTGTTCATGCCAACATTAACCATGCCCCAAATGTTACAAATATGGCAGAAATTAGAATAAAAAAAACACTGTGCCCAGAAGACTTCTTCTATTTGGAGATTCGAGTGTCTGTTTCACGATGTAAATTAGTATGGAGTAATTAAATGTAAAAGGAGTTGATGAGAAGTCATATAAATGGGTACATTTTACCAGAATGATGTTTTAGTCCTGTCATGTAGACCTATCTTGATTTGATATATGCTGATTTAATATTCTGATGTTGACAACAGCTTCTTACATTTGCCGTGCACAATAAAAAGTGGGCGTGGATGCCTGGATGCTTGATGGTGTGGATTATGTTTAGCGGAGGAGATGTCATCAAATGTTGATGACCCTGTGAAAGTCATTAGAAACAAAGCAATCTGGAAGGCCCCAGGCTGATTCCAATATGGCTTTACAAAGTCAGACAGCAGGACCGAGTGTCGGAGTAATCAGTCATCAGAGCTGTCCTCTCAGCAACCAATCAGGAGTGTATTAATCAAACTAGAGGAGGAGAAGGAGCAGGGGGCTAACTCTCTGCTTCACAGACAATGGTGCTGCATGACAATGTCAAAAATGAATCTTCTGTGGAGCGTCGGTTAAGCCCTGATTGGGAGTAAACAGTTACAGTGAGCACGCTCAGAGGTCAAGTGTAAAATGACTGGTATTTTATTCTACAGCATGTTATGCAAACCAGGCAAATTACTGAAGTAAACTTTCAAAATTAGTAGCCCTGGCCTTCACTGTGGGGGGCTGTAAACAACATCTTTCCAGAAAAATGCAGAACAAATATTTGCCTGCGCTCAGTCATGTTAATTATTCATGTGTAGAGACTATTCATAGCTCCTCTGATCACATCTCTCTTTCCCTGCTTATCTGTGGGAGTCAGTGGAAGATAAGGCCAAAGATACACATAGGGCACATAAACATGCACGAAAATCAACACTGATGCACTCATTGTTGCACAAGAAGTAAACAAAAATATCTTATCCTTTTATTGAACCACCCCTGATCCTCTTTTTCCATTTCCTAGAAGTAGACATGACAAATTTTCTATGCAAATGGTGTATAGCAAATTTTAGTTTGGAAGTTTTTCAAGTTTGGAATATTTATCTCATCCTTTCATGTAGGTTCTTGTGGTTCAATTACATTTTTAGAATTTAAATCCTGAAGGTGCACTGTATTAAATAAAAGAAAGCTGCTTAAGCAGATAAAAACAATTCCTCTGACCTTCCTTTCTCATTCCAGCTTTGAAACACTTTTGTAGTCTGCAGTAACGACACTGGTTTCTTTTGTCTTTCTCCACAGAACATTGCCTGTTGAACCTAAAAAAAAAAGAAAAGAAAAAAAATCAGTGGAGTTCCCCTTTAATATTTCTCAGAAGAAGACACAGTTACACACGTTGAATACTCTGAGGTTTAGGAATTGATCATATTTTGTGCTTGATCCTTCGCTTGTAGTCACCTGACATCTCACTCTGCACTCAGGGACACTTTTTAATGCAAGCTAAGACATGACAGAATCTGTAGTCGGCAAAGCACGGTTCAATCATCTGCTCACATGGGAAAGTCAAAAAGAGCCTACAGCTATATCTCACCATTGATTTAGAGTCCCCTGTCATTATATATATGTTATTGTTTCCATGCCTGGACTGGTCCCAGCAACTATGACTTTAGGTTGCTTTTCTTTTGCTAGGTGTTGGTTCCTCTATGATACATCTCACACTTCTGTACAATGGGTGATAACTTTAACACCACAGAGTAACTTCTCACTTCAACTTAAATAAAGTCCTTTTTGATATTCTCAATGTCATTGTTATTGCTGTGTATCTGTGTCCAGACTTAATTTAACATGTTAGTCGATATTGAGCTATGCGATGAATACAATGTTGTTGAACAATGATCTGTTTTATTTAGAGGGATCTATGATGGAACTCACCTACAGTTGTAAGTGTGGTTATTGCGAATACTCCTCCTGAAGAAGCCCTTGCAGCCATCACAGCTGGATGCACCATAATGCTTACCTGTGGCTCTGTCTGCACATATGGAACATTGAGTCCTACCTCCATCAGGATGTGATAGTGATGAGGTGGGTTCTGATGCTGGTGAATCTGTCAATTAAAAGATAGTAGACATTAAAAAAAAAACCTGCAGATTTCTGATAAAAATAAAATTAGGTGCCTGACGAAAAGTTTGAATATGAGACATGTGATAGACATTAGCATTGTAGGGGAGAGGGATTCTCTAAGACCTTTTATTTGGTTGCTAATGAATAAATAAATATCTCTGTGCCTAATCTAACAAGCCTCACAAGCATCCGAGACAGATCATACAGCTGAGAGAACATCAGCTTTGTTAAGAGCAGACAGACACCTTGATAGACACGATCATTCATGATCCTTTTTATCAACCAAGGCGCATGATGAATCTTATTCCACCTCTGTGAACAGAAATAACCTTGCACATGGACACGGCTATGCAGAAAGGTGTTGATTGTGAACTCACGGCCCTTAGGAATCGCCTGGGCACCATTTCATAGGTTTAGCAGGAGCAATGGTGTTGATAATAAAACCAGGGTTATAGGTAGTGATATCACTGCTCTATGTGACTGCCAGTGCCATAGGCCTCAGAGGAGAACTGCTAGTTATTACTCAAGAGGAAGAGAAAACTCCCCATTTAATTAAAGCAGTCAGAGGTCAGTTGCAAGCCAAAGTCCACTACTCTCCTCTGGCTAATTTTACATTGGATGCTCTGTTTAAATTCTCCTTCCATGTTGCTCCAAATTGCATCTTGCCAGGGTTTGATTGCTGCAGGATTGTCTCTCTTTAAAAGCACTGACGGTCAAATACACGTTCTTGGTGCAGTGTTCCTGCACTGATGCCTGTACTGTACAGACCCCAGGCTATAATGTATGTAAATTGCATACTTAGTTTAGGGAGATGAAGCAGCTAGGGATTGCGATTTAACAGGGAAAATGCTTTCTGTGGTCAAAGATCAGTTAGATTGAATTAAGAGATTAGAATACATTTGCCTTGCAGTTATCTGAATTTGAAGAGCGGCCTGTTGGTAAAGCTTTTTCATTTAAAGTGGTAAGGAAAGGGCCTGATTCAGCTGAACGGAGCCCTAATTATAACGATGACAGGGGATAAGATTACGAAAGGAATTAGATCAGAATGTAAACTTATGTAGAATGCTGAATCGAGTAGTCAAAGGACAGAAAATTTATCTGCAACTATTTTTCATTGTCAATTCATTGCTTAAATTTTCTTTTTTAAGCAAGATCTCCAAAGATTACCTGTTTTCATGCAACTTATTAATTGTAATGATTAGCTGCTGTTCTCTGTTTTATATCATTGTGACATTTCCTTTGGCTTTGGACCACTGATTGGACTAAGCAAGCAATTTAAAGACTTTGGACTCTGGGAAATTTTGATAGGCCACAGGAGTACATTCTTTTAGCTCAAACAATAAATTGAGAAAATAACTGATAGCTTAATTAAAAATTGTTAGTTGCACCCTAAACCCTAAATTGAGAAAAATAACTGCAACAATGCAGTATTTTGTGTTAGAAACGATGACACTTAAGAAGCTTACACTTCAGAGTGATTTAGGTGAAGCTGTTTCGTCATACCTGTTGTATTAGTTTGCAGTGGTATCACAATCGTGTTGTTTAAATGCTCAGTGTCTGTACTGCAGTGAGTGTACTCCAGTTTAAGGATAGTTCCAGTAAGCTTCATGGCTCTGATGAGGCTCTATGTTTAGAAGGTTTTTGAAATTGGCTGACAGGCAAAACTCCACCAGTATCGACTGTAACTTCCAGATCACGCATTCAGCTCAGTTTCTCTTCATCACAGGAATCCAATGTGTGGGCTGGATCCCTTTCCTTCTTCTACAGTTGCTTGCAGCTTTTGTTTTTGTCTTCTCGATGCCTAGCTATGGATGTTAACCTTCTTTACAATGGCACTTCTAACATTCTTGTGGTGGGTTCATAAGCTGCTCTGTGATGGTCCACTTCAGTGACTTCACAGTACTGAAATTTGGCCCACTGTCTGTTTGCTTGCTTCTTATCAGTAAAGTATATAAAGGGGAGAGTTCAGAAACAGATAAACATGACTCACTGTGAGGACCAAAAACAGATAAGACCTGTGAGAAAGATGTGTGACCTACATGTTACAATACATTCATGACTAGTTAATATTATTGGTAAAATAAATGTCATCAAAAAAAATCAATAAATTCAAAGACAAGTCCAAAGGTTGCATGCTGTGACGTCTTTCATCGAATTTTAGCAGAAAATTTACATGGTATTCTCTTATCTTGGACAATCAATACGGCACAGAAGGGTGACATGACACAAACAAACAGAGTGGGAGACTTTTGAAAAGAGTTTGGATGGTGCCTGATTAACCTTTGCTTTTATTTTTGAGGTAAGTAATACAATTCCACGCCGGTGACATTTGTCATTTTCCTGTCTCCATGGTGTTGATAAAGAGTATTTTAGTTATTTCACATTCTATCGTATTGGTGTTATTTGGTTTTATTGATCACCACTGGAAATCTTCTACATATGAAGCTAATCTGCACCTCTTTGATTCAGATGACACAAGTATGCAAGATAGTTTTGCTGTCTGTTCAATCACCATTGTAACTACAGAATTGTCATTATAGCACAGCAAGTTTATTATCTATGTACATACACACTGTTGTTAAAGAAATGTCATTTGGAAAACAAGATGATTCACTACTGTTAAATCACAAAAAAAAAAATGAAAGAAAATAAAGTTTGGCTAAGGCCAAAGAAAGAAATCAGTGGTAAATTTCTGGATGTACAGCCACAAATTCAGTGTTGTACAACCAAATTTTCTAACATTTAATTTCATTAAAAAGGCCAGTTCCTTGGTCTTGGTTCACTACATGAGCTCAAACACAAATACAAGACAGATGAATATAGTATTCTAGATTTTAAGCATACATGTCAGACTGTAGGGACAGACTTTTGAAAGAGTGAAAGACAGGGATAAAGGTGAACGTGGTCACACCATTTTTTTTTTTTTTTTTTTTTTACAAATTATAACAAATTATATGTCAGACCACATATGAGCTTTCCCAGTACTGATATCCATCATACTTTGGTGTAATGGGATTTCCTGGGTGAGTAGCCCTCCTTCCTTGAATGTCACGCTAGGCCGCAGGTCAGACCTCCCCTGGCAGTGGCTCACACACTTAAGCTTTGTTTGGGTGATTGATAGATCATAAAAACCTCCAAGTTGTAAGATGACTGCAACATAGGCTTTACTGGTCTTTGAGATTCTATCAGGGAAGGGTTAAAATGACCCATGAATATTGAATTTCTAGCTTGTGAATCAAAAAACATTGCTTTCAAAATAAAAAAAAAGCTATACCATGAACTACTGGCACACATCACAGTTTAACTGAAAACTACAACTTTTACACATTTCAGTTCTTCAGTGAAACTTTTAACATTTTGTTTAGACTGATTCAATTACGACAAAACATGTTTACATTTAATTTTGTCCACCGCTATTAATCAATTCACTGTGGGTGAAGAAGTCAGTCATACAGATGAGCATTATTCAGGACAATACCATGACAGGATTTTCTCTGTCCACTGGGGGGAGACAGAGTACATCATTTCTGGCCTCAATTTTAATCTGTACCAGAGCAAGATCTTACCGAAGTACTGCATGACCGAGGTAGTTATAAAACACTTTTATAGTTATAAATCTACTTGTTATTTATTTGTGTGTTCCTATACAGTATCAAAAAGTGTCAGCATCCACATAACTATGTATTTTAAATAGTAAAAGTAATATTAAAAGACACACAATTTAGTTGATGAAATATAATTTGGGTACAAACTCTTCAGTAACTCTCTTCTCTTTTGTTTGACATACCTTTATGATCCAGACTTGCTCTCTCATGATTGGTAATGTAAAACAAATTTTGATGAGTTTACTTAAAATTATTTGCATTATTCTTCCCAGTTTAAAAAGCCAATGCAGAGGTTTGATTGTGGCCTATAGACATTGGTCTGGCCAGGGACCTTCGTTGCATGATATTCCTCCTGTAACAGTTTAGTTTTACTATTATTTTTCACGGGACACATGACAGAATACTGAATTTTCACTAATTCATATGTGTACTACCTTTTGTGATGTAAAAACTATCAAAGCACAGTAAAAGATTGACAAAGAATTTCATAAACACACAGCAAACGCCATTATCTAGTAATTTATTATACCTTAAGATAAAAAAACAAAACAAAAAAATGAGTCTCTTCTCAGATCCTCTGTCCTGCCCTGACATACTGCGTGCCTGTCAGTCTCTGGATTATGACCAACTCCACATGTGATGCTCAGTCACATAAATTATTTATGCTTTTCCAGGAATGCAACAGACATATTCCTGCCTATTTGTCAAGTTATTACTCGGTGGGTATAAAAGACAGGAGTGCTGCATAAAAGATAGAGGTTAGAAAACAGTAAATGAATAAAATGAAATATTCTTGAAATATTTGCTCTTTATATAAGAGCATTTTCTGTTGGAGCCTTTCTCTAGTCCAAACAAGGTCTGACACATTTGTCTCTGTGAATTCGATTAATAAGGCTAGATCTCTAATCTCCACCTGAATACCAATGCAGTGATAAAAACCTGGAAGATCAGTACAAAAAATAGAAAAATACAAAACAAAACCACAGCCTTTGGAGTTTCATTCAAAAAAAATGGGGAAAATAAAACAAAGCAGCAAAAATTGGTCATAAAAGCATGGTAAGCACATGATTTAGTGGGGCGATAAAGAGTGGAAAGGTGGCCATTCATCATGGAGGCTAGCTCACCAGGAGAGGGCCTGTCACAGACACCACCAGGTCTGGGAGGCATTTTGAGAGAGAGAGAGAGAGAGAGAGAGAGAGAGAGAGAGAGAGAGAGAGAGCCTCCAGTTGCCCCTACAACCTGTTTGTTCCAATGGCTTTTCCAGATGGACACAGCCCTTAGATGGGTGAGGAGTACTTTGTCTTTGCCGCTCTGCAACTCCATTGACACAGTAGTGTTGAGGGATGGATGTTGTTAACTGCAAAGTAGAGGACCAGACTTAAGAAGGCTTTGAGCTGCAGAAACACTTAATGGGAACAGAAAAAAAACTTTATTGTGGTAACTTCAGATTTCCCTGTAACAATACAGGGTAATGTAATGGAAACAGTGACCCTCCCCATTGAATTGCAAATGGCTCAGCAAAAGCACCCAAATCTGGCTTGTACCGAGTTGAAATCCATAAGGGACCTATGACACAAAAGACTAAAACACCAGAAAGAAGTAGCTTTTGACAAAATATTTTGTTCAAAATAAACCCACCTACATTTTTATCAATGAAACAGACAGGACAAAGTAAAGCTCCATTGATGCTTGACTCATCACTTCTGCATGTCAAACTAAACTTTGCAGTTGCCTTGCTGAGAGTGCTACGAGTAATTACCACTAATAAGAACCATGTCAGGATTTGTTTAACTTCCATAAATCTTCTCTTTCTCTCTCTCTCTCAGGTCCATATCAAGTCAGTTTGACAAATCCGACAGAATGACTGAGGAAATTCTGGAAAGAGGACACTTTGACTTCACTATGTCCAGTCCACTGAGATACATCGAACCACTGATGCATGGTTTCCATTCATGTGGGCACATATGAAACTTTGTGCAAAATTAAACATATTGGGAAAAAGGAGATAAATCTCGTGATTAATTATAATTATTCGTGTTACATTTTACAATTTTGTACCTAGGATTCAAGGTCACAGATAAAAGCTGTTCAAGGGTGCAGTAAGTACAAGGCAAACTATGTGGAACAGAAACGTTCAGTGGGATGCACAATAAGTATGTTTACAATTTACCACATTATTTTGTCTAACTTGTATGACATAGTAGTACAATAATACTTTTCTTACTTTTTTTTTCCTTTCCATTGATTTAATACTTTTCTTGCTTTTTTAAAAACACAATTAATTAATTAATTTTTAACAAGTAAACAAACGTCACTTCCTGCTGTTGAAATAGTCGCAACTTTGAAAAGGAGTCAAAAGTTTTCTTAATTGTGCAGCTGCGGACGGAACACGTTTTATTTCAGCTGGAAAGCATCGTTTTGAAGAAATGTGTAAAGCGTCTTCAAAACAAGTGTTGTTTTTAAAGTTTAGCTCATTACATTATTTTCAGAAGAAAACATCTTTGTGCCTCAACTACGACACTGTTCGTTGGTGCACATTATTATTCCAATAGTTACACAGGACCGAAGGCCGCAAACTAAAGTTTACGACGCCACAACACCGCTGCTACTCATTGCCGGAAACTGAGCAACGGAGTGGACCACCTGCTCCACATTTAAAGTAGCCTACCAGGTAAACGTCAGCAAACATTTACCAAGCTAACAGTAAAATTAAAAGAGCAGTAATTTGTCTGCGAAGTCAGAAAACAAGACTAAAGCTAACTAGTAAGTGAACCAGGTGACCGCACACAGCTTTACCACTGTAACTGTTAATGTGTGTATGTGTCTGTGTTGGATAATTAGTCAGGCAGCTAATTTATAGCCGACTTGGTGCTAGCCATATATGAACTTTAGCTCATATTATACCATTGGTTTTATTACTGTGTGTTTTTAAAACGTCACCTAGTGGCCAAAAATTGTCCAATGTACCTTTCATCATTAAAAAAAGAGTATAAAAAACGAGCCTGTTTGGTTAAGATTTCAAAATAGTAACTTAAGTTCAATAACTTGCCATTGTATTAATCTCCTGTCAACTGTTAGATGGCTGTATTTCAGTGTAAACCATGTCCTAACTACATATATGCCATAAACATAGCATGTAATCATTGACATGCTGTTTAAATATAATGAACTAGATACAAACTTGTTATTTTTATGCTTCAGTTTTTGTACAAATTAAACACAATGTGTTAATTACTGAGCTTTAGAGATGCCCATAGGTGGATTTTGTTACCTTACAGAACCAGGCTAGCTGATTCCAATCTTTATGCTAAGCTAACCAAGTGCTGATTGTAGCTTCATATTTACCATATATGTGTATATATATATATATATATGAAAGTGGTCCTTATGCTCTCATGTTATCTTCTCTAAAATTGTTTATTTATTGTCATGGGATATTGTAAATACTCTAGCCAACATGTATATAACTCACAAATGTGGAATTTATGTGAATGAATATGAACCTCTCAAAAATATTTCTGGCTGAAGTTGCTTTTTGCCACTCTTTGATAGAAATTGAGCAAGTTGGTGACATCAAAGCCCGCAGTCACTGTGTCACTCTGACCTTGAGATTTTGAATGTCTACTGTTGTTGAATAAGTAAGTTGATATGTGGGTTGAACAGACTACTGCTAACAGAAGTTCAAGAATGGTTCAAGTAGAGAGCCCCTTCTGCTGCTTTCCTTGTCAGAATTGATAAAGCAAATCTTTGTGTGGCCTTTGAAACGTGCTTTCATATGCCACCCATATGTTTTATGACTGTTTTTGTTATGTAAACAGGAAACCCAACATCCTTAAAACTGTTGGTGTCAGGGTTTAATTACACTTTGAAACTGTATCTGAGCTTATATACTGTTTCTAAGTGCCAGTGCAGAAAATGTGATTTGGATACTGAACCGGATGAATCTATATCACTTTTTTCCTACTTGTTTTTTTTTTTTCCATTGGTGGTTTGTGTGTCTCCATGACTGCAAATAAAAGAAAAACATATGGGATACTGTGAAAAATGATTAAAAAACTCCCCATTTCTAAGGTCCTCTGTGAACCAGCATTTTAATTAAAACCACTTGTTCTCAAACCTGTACTTCCCATTAGTCATGTTTGAGGGATTATAGACAGTACCAATAAAAGTTAAAGATTAAATGCAAAATGCAGATGTGTGAACAATGTGGCTTATTTTATAGCTATTGCAGCCTTTTAGTAATTTTGAAAAACTAACAGGCATTGACAAGGTCCCCTAAGTCCATTTACAAATAAGATGACATTCTTTGGAAAAAGAAATATCTGGAAAGGGTTTCCTGGTTGCGGGTCAGCAGGGGAGCTTTTCAAGGAACTTGAACGTTTTCTCAGAAAACATTTTATCCTTCAGTTCCTTTCATCACATTATCGGCACTGTCCAACAAAATCCTCAGTTAGGTTATTAACTAATCCATACATTTCATATATGATTATGTATTACCTTCATTATAATAGAATATGGTATGATGTTGTTTTGCATCCATTTATTTAGAAACATTTTAAATTGAAACAAAATTAAATACATTTTACATCAAGAGTCATCATGACCATACAGGCAGATGGGTGCTAATGCTAAGTTGAGACTGCAAAATTTTAGCCCTAATTTTCCACTCTGCTACAGTTTTGAGATTGCAGAGAAAAGCCCCAGATCAGATCAGAGGCAAATTGGCACTCAATTGCAATTTGTGAACTGTTCAATGGCTTCATCTGAGAGATTTGCCAATGCATGCAGATGCCTGAAAGATATCTAGATCGAATCAAACAAATCCAGTAGTGTAGAAAGTGTTGTGACCTGGTTGTGACTGGCAATGAGTATGAAAATAATGTAGTCATTTTTTAATGTTGGCTCCTCTACTTAGAAAGACCAGACAGACTCGTTGGGAATTCCTTGTGAGAGATCTTGTGACCCCTGTTGTTGTTCAGTAATACACCTGATTACAGGACAAGTTGTGTAGTGTGAATAGTACAGCAATCTGACAGCTTTGGTGAGAGAATAACTTTCATATAATAATTGCCCTGCTATTAAGTGCAATATTCTTTTGACTGGTTGCATTGTGAATTGTTAGTGACCCTTGATCCAGAGTTGGTACCGCTGTCAGTCAGACCTCTTAAAGCTGCTTCCTCAAATGTTCTGAAATGTCTCGGGAAAGAAAAAAGGGGAGACTGGATAGCCTTTGCCCCTTCCTCATTTCCTAGTGCCCTCTGCTCAAATATCATATCCACACGTACTGGAACTGGCAGTGGGTTAGTGATTTTGAAAAGCATGCCTTAATTAGTCAATGTCTTAAAATATGTGCTCCTTATTGGATTTTGCATTGAAGTTTCATTTTTAAGAAGTGTATCAGCAGTGTGTTTCAGCATTTAAAATACAGGGAAGGGTTTCATCCAACTAGAGCAGTTAAAAACATGTTCTTGCTTGTGTCTTGATGAGAAAACTGTGGAAAGAAGTGAAGGATGGAAGAGAAGTTCATTTATTTCATACTGCACCCAGCATTAGAGGAAGGGAAGGCAATGATCAGCAGTGAGTTTGGCCGTTGGCCCAGTATTATTATTAAGAATTGGTAATGATAACAGCAAACACTGCATGAATTATGTCATGGCATTGGCATTTGTAATCACATCTTTGCTTTCCCCTCTCTCTTTCTGTTTGTGATTCAGCACCCTGTCAGGTCTTCAGGAGATTTTAGAGAGGGAAGAGAAGGGAGAGAAAAAAGAAGAGAAATGACTGTGCAAGGGTTTCAAAACCAGGTATGAAAGTATTTTTTCTTCCCTGTACAGGATTTTGGCATATTTATGGAGCATTACTATAGGAGCGGGCCATTTAATGTTATTTGCAGAAAGCACACATTGTTCACATCAAGCTTACAAAAGCTGAAGGCACAGCCATGTGATCATGACCCCGCAGCTGAAGGGCCAAGCTGCATGAAGCAAATGGGATTCAGCATTTGTGAGAACTCAACACAATTAATAATAGAACCAGGTTATGAAAATAAAAAAGATGTAGGAACATTACTTGTCCAAAAGCTTTGTGCTAAGCAGCCTAAGGCGCCCACACATTGCTGAATTGGAGAGGCATGATATGATGCAATTGCTTAGTGTATCAAAACACTTGCTCAGTAAGAGGGGAGAGAGAATAGACCTTGGTAAGTTGTGTGTAGGAATTATCAAAAATGTAACTCTTATTCCTGCTGAGCTCCCTAAGGATGTTGTACGGATGATTGTGAATGGGGAATAGTGCCTGCATCATCACATTATCTGGAATCACATTATCTTCAGTCAATAGTGGTTTTATGCTTTTTTCCCCTGCAGGATTAAAACACCAAGTGTTTTAATACTGAATGCAATAATGAGGGTGAAATATTTGATGTAACGTCTGGGGAAAAAAACAACTTGTTGTTAAATATATAAAACTCAAATGTAATAAAAAACAAAAACAAAGCTCCATGTCAAAATTAAGGTAACATTTATATATAACCACCAACGTCATGTCACATGTCAGATTATTCCAATCTGTTGAAATGATGCTATGTTATACAATATCTGTGTGAATGCTAGATGGAAACCTACAGGCCTGTATTGTCCTGATGACAGAAATTTAACCACTGACTCTTGTGGCTGAGTCAGATGAAAATGTGGTGTGCTTTTACTCTGCTCGGCCAAATGTGAAATAAATATAAAGAAAGGAAAATGGCTGCTCTCTTGGCTGTACCCTTGGTCCCTTGCTCTTTGTTAAAACCATATCTCTACTGCTCCGTTGCCCCCAGCTACATTAAATCCTATTAAATTCACCTTCATTAAAGCAGTCCTCTCTACTCCTTGCAGCAGCCCTGGTGCGGGCCTCTCAAGGACAGAGCAGTAATGAGGGTGGACTGGGTTTAACCTTGAAGAGTACAGGTTTTCATTTCCAAATCAATAACTTATGGTTCAAAACTGCCACTAGATCCAGGCTATAATTTTCAAGCATTAATTGTGTGGATTATGTTTCTCCAGCAGTGAGAAAGTATTAAAACATGAAACTGCAGTGTAGATTGTGCATTTATCATTATTTTATTTCTTTTAAAAAAACAAAAAACAAAAAAAGGAATTGACAGCTTGAACATTTTCTATATCAGTGGGTTTGTGTGTATGTGTACACTATGCTACACAGATGGGATAACTGGGAGATTGTATTTCAAAGAGTCTGCATGAGTGTAAGTGATTAGGCTATTGGTGCAATTTTCTACAGTGAAACCAAGCAGAGGGCAGTAGGCTGGAATTTCTCCTCAATCCAGTATTGCAGTGAAGTGTCGTCATTCACTCTAAAGAGGTAGAAATCTAAGAAATCTCTTTCACAGCTGTGTAAGATGAATTTTGGCAGTCACCTGCTGTCAGAAGACCTAGGAAAATATGAATTATGAATGAAAAAATTAACACGTGGATGATAGACAGACAGCAGGGACAAGGGGAAAAGAAAAAAAATGCCTGACCTACAGTAAAGGAGTGAAATTGTTTCAACTCCTGTCATTTTCCATGTTTTAGTGGGACATTCTCTGTAGTGGGCTTTGGCGTCATTGTCATATGATTGTATGGAAAGCATTAACTTGTCCTGCGGTGATAATTTCTGCCCGACATGTTCATAATATGAAATATTGGATCTTTTCATAAAATGGGGAGGGCTGAGGCTGTGGTGATCACTGGAGCTTAATTTTTTAATCAACTTCTCTCTTAAATGAAGCTTTATTAAATTACAAAGCTCACACAGTGGGAGTAGGACACAGGCAGAGATGGCCCAGTGTAAAAAAGAGCTTTGTGGGATAATTAAATAAAATTAATAAAAAACCCTCCACTAGCATAGACTGAGGAGAATGGGAAGGAGAGGAAACCCGGTAGCCATTTTCATGCTCCGCTTTTCTTTCATTCTTTCTCATTAAGGTCTCAGGAAATTTACCATGTGGAATTATGAAAAGAAGAAAGGGATACAATGGCTGCAAGATATTGATGGATAGTAAATGAAGACACAGTTCTATTCAGTTTTTCCATATTTAGATTCATGCACCCTGTATACCAAAAATAAATGAGCTTATTGTTGTCTGTGAAGACACTCATCCCGGTCATGATATCTCTTAGAGTTTTATGAAGGCAACTGGACTGGCTTGAGGTCCTTGAAGACATTTCACCTCTCATCCAAAAGGCCTTTTCAGTTCAGTGTTTATTGCTGCTACTCTGCCAGAGAAAGGAGGTGTGATCACATTTCGTTAAGATTTAGCAGTCAAGGTTAAGCTTACAGGTCTGAGAACGCAAACTACATTGTCATCTTTCAGCTGACGCAATCTCACCACCTACTACACGGCGCTGCATTTTTTGAACAATTGTATCATAGTACATTTGAGAGCAGGATCGGGTTACTTTATTCTTTTTTACTTAAAAAAAAATTATGAACTTTTGTGCAGCCTCAAGCAGGAACTTCCTAAGTACCCCTGTATCTTGGTTTAAAACTGAAGGTAGTGTCTTTTGTTTTTATGACTCTGAAGCTTTGAAATAACCTCCCTGAGAAATTCATGCCATTAGATTGAGTGTTATATTGAGAATTGTACTTTTACTCTTTAAGCTCCATTAAATTGTATTTGTTACTTTCTGTTCCACTAGGCTCTTCTGTAATTTCTGATGAAAGGCTTGTTTTAGTATTTCTTCTGAACAGATACTGGCATTTTCTGTCCATGTCCTAGTTGAAATGGGTTTATTGTATTTTTTAACATTTGGTCATTTTCGCACAGAGGTAGATTAAATGACAAGTTACCTCGTTTGTAGTCAACAACTACAGCTTTCATTAAAACTTTGACATTCCATCCATGATGAAGAGGGGCCTTCAATGACAGGTGGTGAGTTTAAAGAGCTTCAGGAAATATGGACTCCAAACCAAAAATTCTTGTCCACAATATTTTTGTCTGGCAAAAAGTTGCAAGAGATTTTGAAAAGAAAAATAGCTGAGATTAAAACTCAACAAACCCAACCCTAGCACTACCATGATGAGCAGATTTAAAAAGTACCCATTTTAAAATGCCAACCTACTCTTGGTTATTGTGCATATACCACAAAGGCATAAAAAGGCAAAAAGGCATAAAAAAAAGAAAAAAGCAGTTTTGAATTTTTTATCTAACTTTGGCTTCACTCAGAGTGGTGCACTCTGCATTGGCTCAAGGCATTGATATTATACCATCCCATTAGACTGGTGCACTACTCACACAAAATTGAAGGAGGTTTCTCTGCAAATAAATATCTGTGAGGTATCTCTTGGGACGAGATGCCAGTGGGCACTTCTTCACCACGTCCAATCCACAATTCCTAGAAGTGGGCCATAGGGAACATACAGTATCTAATTCATTAACTTTGAATTGGTTTCATTAATATGGTTTCAAAACACTGACTAGACATGGTATCGTACTAGCTGCAATCTTGTCTTGAGAGATGTGTCTAGATAGATCCAATGATAGTATCTTTCAGAACTGTTTATTATCGGCATTTGCCATCCTTCTCATCATGAGACTTTATCTTTGATGCTTCCTCTTTTTTGGTCATGCCTCATACTTCAGCAATGTGGGCACACTTCTTAGACTTTAATCATCACAGACCTCAGGGTTAAGGGAATAGTGTGCAGCTCAGTAAATATAGGTCAAGTGTGATTATCCTGCAAGGTCAGCGTTGAAATTGAACAGCTCCTCCTTCAGCCTGTATGCAGCTAATTGGAAAGGTGATATATTTTCATTTTTTGGACAATAGCACAGTTCACATTTGTCTCCTATGGCAAAATATGAGATGGGCATGTCCTCTTTATGCTTACAGGTTTGGTCTCATACTTCCCAAGAGGTAGGATTTATTATATGCTACTCTGTGAGGCAACTCCCCTTCCACACTTTTTTGTGTTTTATCCACGATAGAAGATGTCCTTGGTCTTCTTGCCTTGTTTTACTGCTGCCTTGAACATTTCACACAGTTGTCCTTGACATTTTGGAAAGTCTTATGATTATTTATAGCCTCTTAAGAGGTCCAGCAGTATGCTGTTGGCTGTTGCTATAATGTGTTATCTCATTTAGAGTTCTGTGTTTTGTTTTTTTGTTTTATAATTCTCATGAGATTCAACTGATTAGGAGTTTGAGGAGAAAAAATTGTATTGACTCTTATTTTAGAGGTAGACATCCCTTACAACTGTCCTCAAAGTGGTTTATGATGTGGTAAAAGTCCTTAAAGTCCTCTTAGCTTCTGTTCTTTTGAATACTCTTTTTTTTTTCAGCTGCATCTGTCTCTCAGGCTCTCTGCTTAATGAGTTTTGTTAATGTAACAGCATGGGCAGATTAGTTGGAAAGTTTGGTAGCTTTAATGGTGCGTGAGATGAGCCTTTTCCATCCTTAACACTGGCGATCAATCTCTTGCGTGATCTGGAATGCAATGTCAGATGGTTAAACAAATATTTTGGAAAAGAAAATTTTGAAAGCCTTTACATTATGTGAGCCAAACTGAGAGGTGCTGGGCAAGGAGTCTCTGAGGAGTGGTTATATTGATTTGAGTAGTAGTAGTTCACAATGGTCAGCAACTTGTAGGAATAAAGAAATGTATTTGACACATTTATATCTTCCAGAGAAGTTATTACTCATATTCTGAGAGTTTGTGGTTCTGAGAAGGTGCAGAGAACAGTCATGGACACTATATAAACGTTTCAGTTGATTTATTCTTGTTGAAGAGTAATGGACAGTATTTTCAATTCTGATTGATTCAAATTTTGATACTGGTCAATGCATTCTGTATTTTTGCCCGTTTGAGTTTATACTGTAGAGGTATTGTCATAAGAAACAACAAACCTGCTTTATTAGA
This sequence comes from Seriola lalandi dorsalis, assembly GCF_002814215.2. Classification (NCBI taxonomy): domain Eukaryota; kingdom Metazoa; phylum Chordata; class Actinopteri; order Carangiformes; family Carangidae; genus Seriola; species Seriola lalandi. The sequence goes on along the minus strand of NW_019524859.1, from coordinate 485,006 downwards.
TGTTTGAAAGAAGTGTTTTTTTGGCATTCAGCTTTTGCACATGGCTAATACCTGCCTTTTCATAATTGGTTAATAATTTATAGTTTGGCAGGTAGAATGCAGTTTGCCTGCAGGACACTCATCTCAGCAGTACACTTATCAGCCTGGGCTGACTGTCACAATTGTGATAGTTTTTCCCAATCAGACCTGACTATACTTGGAAAAACTATATACTGCATATTATGCTGTGGCTGATACCCTAACACATGAGCTCCAGCTTTATCTGGAGTTTGGCTATACTTCTCGGTGATCTAATTTCATCTAACATCATCACAGTCAGGTGAGCTAGAGACTCACCTGAAAATACTATCCAAATGTTTTGATTGTCTATTTTTGTCAAATCCACCGTGTTTGCTAGTCTTCTACACAATGCATGCTTGGCTAGACTCTGGCCCTTACCCTGCTGTGAACACAAATACAGGGGTAAGACCTGCGAAAGAATGTATTTTGACATGAATGCATCTAAAATGGTTGTAAATTGTTTGAGAAATAGATTGTACAATCTGCAGCAGATTTCCAAAAGACAATCTCTAAACTTGACTGTATATGTTTTTACAGCTTTTTCTTTCAGTACAAAGTTGTCATGTTGTGTGTTTCGTTACTGGGTTTCAATTGTGACTTTACTCAAAAATGTCAAAATTGGAATGTGACCAGGAAACCCTATACTTACCCATGCTTTTAAAGAAAATAAAAACACCCTTGGTGCACACACCACTCATCCTTGCATGACATGTTATCTAATGTCGCTCACAAAATCTTTGGCTGGACTTCAAAGCTGAAATACGGTAAAATCATATTTCAGCACCTAATATTGCACTTATAGTCACTACAGAGCGTGCAGTTGGGCTAATTCAGTTAGCCCAAACCTCTTCCAGCCAAGGCTCTGAAGTTTTACACTCGTGCCCAGTATGTTGTGAAACTGCTAACACTTTTATGTCTGTCTGTCTGTCAAACTTTATAATGCTCTGATTTCTACCCCACTGGCAGTGTCTTTTAATTAGATTATACTGGAGGAATAACCACAGTTCAGAATGCCAATTTGTGTCCCAGGCGGTGTAAAATTTGCTGTTACACTGCCGCCAAACAGAGCAGGTGAGAGCAGACAAGGTCCCTAGGCAAAGAGCGGCAGACTGCTCCGTAAGAGTTTCTCTCTCTCTCTTTCTTTTACCTCTCTCCTCCCTCTTTTCAGTCAGACATTAGAGGCATGAGAGGATAAATAAAAATGATATTCAAGAGTCTGACAATCAAAGTAAAATACAGAAGTTTTGGTACAGATGATGTCTCCAGGGTAGATTTTTCTATACTATAAAGAACAGTGATGTTGGCGAGCAAGCATGTGTAGTGTACGTGCTGTATATTGAAACTGACAGTGTGTTAGTTCGCTCAGTCATACTGATTTCTAACTGAGCAAGAGGTCAAACAAGTGTCTACAGCTGGGCGCAAAACCAAATGTTAGAAACATTTATTTCACCCAATATTTTGCTGCTTGTGGATGTGTGCCACAAAATAATATGAACATACCATGATTAGAACTATGATGCACGTTTGGATGCTTGCAGCAATCAGACTTTTTTATTCAATGTGTTAGAAATCTATAATTTACATTGAAAATACTAATCCTGTGTTTAAAGAATATAGCCAACGAAAGCAGCAAAGTGAACAGCTGCAGGTAATTAGAGCTGGCCCAGGAATGGCCAGGGATTCAAAGTAAACATGGATGGTTTCCACAATCAACAACATTTACAAATGCAGAAGAAGGAAGCTACTGAATTTGTGAAGAATGTGCAGTGGGAATGGAAAGCATAGAAGCATGAAGCCAGCAGATGTTGAAAATTAAATACATGCGGCATGTGGCTAACAGGACTGTGGGCTTATTCTTCTGATGGCAGACCCTGGAGTTCCTGAGGGTTAGAGGACAGCTGTTCCAGGTTAATACTTACAGGTTTACATCCAGCCAGCCATAGCTAAGATTTAAAAAAAAAAAAAGGATTTCCTTTAGGGGAAACTGACCTTAGTTTTTGTGCTGCTACTGTTGTTTGCTATAGTACACATATCAAGTATGATTCCTGAAAATTGGTCAGGAGTTTGCAACACAGTACAATTGTTGAATTCACTGACTTTAAATGGCTGGATGAAACCAAACTCTTATAGAATCACGGCTCTGAGAGCTGAGATTGTTTCAGGCATAGCCCTGAAATACTTTAGTCTGTGGGTGCCAACTGGTTCTACTTTAAATTGCTGAAAAGACTTGAATTATAGATGATCAGCAGAAGGAACCTGATGCTCACTTGTGTCTCTTTGTGTGCCCCCAGCTGATGCTCACAAAGTTTTCGGTGAATGGCAGCACTTGCTAGATTCTTTCAGCCTTGTGAGGTAAAAAAAAACCCCAAAAAACCCTATATAACAGTCGTCATGAGGTCAGCAATGAGGAAATTATCAGGCAGATACATTTGTAACATTATAGCATCGCATAATAAAATTCTTTTTTGTGGACTGCATACATTCAGTGGATCTCTATTTGAAATATGAAAGTATTTTCAGTTCTTTGGCAGATGTGCTCTAGGATTTTGTGGTGAAATGTGTCAGTAGTTTGCCAGCTTTACTTTGCTTTCATGTAAGAAATTCAGATTTTGCCTCAAATGTCTTAAAATGAGACATATTCTCATGTATTTATATTTGTGGCATTTAACAGTAGTAGAGCAAAGGCATTGGTAAGAAAAAAAAATGGCAGGGAGTTACCCTGTGGAATACATTGTGTTAAGTCTGTCGCTGTGTGGCATCCCTTAACTAAATATTAGCACATTGGCTGGGCAGCCTGAGTGTGGTTCTTCCTTCACTGGCTTCCACTGAAACAACCGTACTCTGTTTATTCGAAATAGCTGCCTGAAATTTTACTGTCAGACTCTCTGCCTCTCTTGGCTCTTTGGCTGTTGCAACAAAAACATGTCAGTAATATTTAAAATAGTAGTGTCATAAATTATTTGCACTAATCTGTGTAGGTATTCGTTCTGACTCATGAAGCAGTGGATGATTCTAGGCTGGAGAGTATAGGTTTTGTTTTTCAAAGCCAGGCACAGCTTCACAGAAATGAAGTTTTAACATTTGCTTTTTGTTTAGCCTCACAGCCTGTAGAAAGAAAATATGGCTTTTTACTAGAAAAGAAAGTACTTCATTAGAAAAGACATTCAGCCTAGCATACGGTGCCCATTCATTTCACTGTTAATATTTCAAAAAGTCAGCAATGTGCATGGCTTATTCTTTACAGTAATGCTTCAGTTTTCTTGTCTTAATACTACATGACATATTCTTGGAATCTATCAAAGAAAATAATCTATGTATTACCAGAGTGCAGTGTTTTTTATTTTGATCTTAGTAAAAAGAATTGAGAATAAATGTAAGAAAACGTTCCATGCCTAAAACCTTTTACTAATTAAAATGTGTTTTGTTTGTACTTTTATTGAAATTGAGCAGCATTTGTTTGTGATTTTATAGTTACTTTTTTGTGTGAAACTCTGTGTCCCGCATCCACTGGACAGAGAAGAGCTTCTTAGTTTAAGATTAGAAACTTTTAGCTCTGGATTGCAGTGCTGTGGTAGAAAAATTATACAATGTATGCTTGGAGACTGCAAGAGTGCCTGGTACATTTACTTTCAAGCCTTCTGTCCTTCACCACTTAGTTTATGTGTACACTCCTGCATGTGGGAATCAGGGCAGTGTGTCAACTTTACCCTCCCTGTTTCCCACCCCTTTCACGTATATCACCCCTTACACCTCTGCCCCCTCTGACCAGGTGCGTCTGTTCAGTCACCCCACTCACAACTGTAGGTTGGGTAGCTTATTATTACTAAATCGTTGCTGTCAGCTCCCATCAGGGCTTAAGATGAATGTTGCCAGCTGTTTCCCTGCTCTCATTATTTCTCTCTTTTTCTGACTGTGTCTTTGACTCTCTCTCTCTCTCTCGTTGTCAGATTTGCTCCTTATGCAGTGGCCTCATGGTGGTGGTGAAGCTCCTTCAGTGGTGAGTACTTTACTGCAAACCCAGATTGTGGATCCAGCAAACACGTTTTTAAAAATCCCTGAAGAAGTAGTCAAAAGTCTGGCACCCTACAGTACAGATGAAAGGGAGTAATTCTGTAGTGTCTCATTTTGTAGGGTTATATGGTAGATTTTATTTTGCAGACAGGACAAGATGTGTCAGATAAGATGGTACATATTCACAGCAACTGCTCTCCTGTGTATTCAGTGAGAGGGAGATATACATTATGTATCTCATGTTAAATCGCTTTTAAATGTAGTAGTAGTAGGGTTGGGCGAATGGTCAGATCTCCACTTAAAGGAGTGATGTTTTTTTGTGGCCAGGGGCACGTTGGACAGAGTTGAGGCCCTCCTCCTCCCTGGAGGTGGGCTAGGATCATTAGTTTTAGTTTTTGAAGTGTTTGGCCTTTTGATGTTTCTATGTTCTCTTTAGGCAGCCTGGCCTGAAGGATATTTAATATCACTCCTACAAATTTCCAGTTAGGAATAATTTGAACTGAGCATCTGTCAAAGAAACTGCCATTTAAATACATTGGTCATGGTTAAAGAGGCATAAAATGAGGCCAGATTAGACAGAGCACCTTTCTCTGACGGCTGGCTCTGGTCGAGTTGGGGCCAACCTGGGGCACAGGGACCCAGCAAAACTGCTCCTGCTTTCAATTCATTAAGTATAACAATCTCACACCGCTGGGATCCAAACTCTCCCCTGACTGCCCCCCTCATGACCAGCCATGCTTGCGTCTCCTGCAACTGTGGCATTGTGGGGATTGTCTTAGGGTCTCAGTTACTTGATATTTTATTTATGAATGTTCAGGGGAGTTGGGACTAGATAATATTTCTCTCTGCCTCTGATGCTCTGAGCAACAAGGGACTGGTGTATCCCCAGTGTCTCCACTTCAAACATTCTTCTTGTGTTTCCACTAGGGTGTGCAGGAGGACCTTCATCAGCGTATGCAATCTTAGATTATGTCTTATCACCAAGAGAATCATGAAACAGCATGCATTACATCTTATGAAAGAAACTGTCTGTACCTAAAGCAATTGACTGGGTCTGTCTCAAAAATGTTCAGCTTTTCTTCTCTCTGTCAACTAAAACAAAGGCACAGTCACTCTCTGAACCACAGAAAGATACATTATGAGACAAAAGGACTTGAGACCAATTAATTGATGTTAATGAACTTCTTCCTGTGACAAGGTGTGTGTAGAGGTGTTAAGGTATAATATTGTGTAAAAAATGCACATTGCAAAGTCTTTTGTTGTTTTAAACTACTGGTAGTACAATTATTGTTTACTTTAAAGAACATAATATTTAAAGAATACTTGATAAGTACTTATGGTTTCCATATACTTAAATATTTTGCGACCAGTGAATATGCATGGCTATATCATTTAATATATATTCAATATACAGTAATAAATTATAACAAAACTTTGGGGAGGAGTTGTTGAAATTGGTGGAGAACATTGTGAAATATTCTTTCATGGTCCCTGCCCGACATACCCCTTTCTTTTATCACTCTTGGGTGTAGGTGTCTACGAATGAAGATGGGTTGCGTGAGTGGAGCACCTATTATAACACATATTTGTTCCACATTGCATTGGCTTGGAACAGAAACAGAAGAGGGAAGAGGAGTGGTTAGAGGTAGTCCACTGCAGGAGGAAAGCTGTAGAGTGTTGGCAGGTCGACACATTTCAGGGCAAGCTCAAGCATCTGTCTCTTACTCTCAGTGTCTAAAGTTTTGTTTTTGTGCCGTAGATGAACTATTCCTCATCTGTTACTCCCATCTGTCTTTTTCCTTACCATTACATATTTATTCAAGTTATAATATGTTTTAATGTTGCACAAACAGTTCAGCTCTTTTTCTTAAAAAGATGAAGAACATGATCTCAGTCATTGATACAGCTCTTAGACCTTGCAATACAAATACGATCCATTCAGTTGCCGTGCATTGGATATGCTGTTTACAGCCTTCTTTGACCTAAATTTATAACATGACAATGAAGTCGGTAAAATTATGGAACTTTGGGAAGAAAATGGTTGTCTGCATATCATCATTTTTTTTACATCATAGAACAGATGTCTTTTTCAACTGTGATTTATATTGGTTTTGGAAGGCATAGACAAATGACATCATCCTGCCACTAGGGGCGTTAGAATGGGGAAATTACGCATTTTCTTGTTTAATTTGGAGGACGTGTTAGGTAATTCCATAATCCCATTCCACTGCCACAACCTACAAAAGTATTGTACAACTTCAGATTCTCTTCAGGATTTGTGAATTTTTCCTCCTCCTTGACATGGTTGCCCTTATTCTATCATGAATAGCACCAATGCAATTAACCCTAAGAATGTTCATTAAAAAATTAGGTAAGCCCTAAGTGTTAATTGTCTAAAAATAGTTATCTCCATGGTAAATAGATCACCTAAGGTCTGAACTAATCACTAATGAGTACTGCGTGCAAATTCTAATCTTTTTTTTTTTTTTTTTCTCCTCATCAGTTTTACTCTACTCTTACTAATTTACCTAAATTCTGAGTATTGTCTGATATAGAGTACATATCTGGTGTCAGTGCTTTTTTTTCTCTTTCAATCAGTCTACCTTACTGTGTGGTAGGTAGTAGTTTAAAGGAGCTATTTGTAAGTTTTGCTATTGCTACATAGCTTCAGCCTGTCTCATCATTTTCCAATAGTGACTGCCCTTTAAGATGTAGCGCTGTTCAGACAGCAAGAGACACGTGGCATTTTTCAAGTTCACAAACTGTTGGTTGCTGAGATCTTGGCACAATTTAGAGGAATTGCCTTGTAGTATTGTGTTTAATGTTAAGTAAACCTTGTCATTTGGGTCAAGCAAAACGTAACTGTGCAGAATGAGGGACTTGTCAGTGTATTTGATGTGAGAGGGACCATGCTGCCACTGCACACTTTCAAGTGTGATTGGGTGTTAAATAACTAGATAACAGGGAGTAGTTAATCGGTGTGAAGTTGTAACTTTATCCTCTCTACCTTGGCTTGTCCTGGTGGTGGGAGGAGACGGTGTTGGAGGTGAATGCGCTGTAAGTGTGGAACTGCTGTGGAATAGGCTGTCAGGGTTCATTAGCCCAAGCCATCTCTATCTCAGGAGGAATGTGGCCAGTGGTTTAAAACCAATTTCCATTACCTGCCTTCATTTTATTAACTTCCGTACCATTACCAGGGAGCTTCCCTTTGACGTTTGTTCCTACTCACTGTCTTGTACTTCTAAAAGATCCCTCTGGGAGCAAGGTTGTGAATCCTCACTTATCCTGTACTGTCTGTTCCCTTTAATCGCCAAGCGCAGTGCCTCAGCCCTTTTCAGCCCTGTGCAAAAGTGTCTAGTGTGTGTCAGTCTCAGATTCAAATGTGAAGATCCTTGCATAAACCTCTGTGGCACCAACACTTAAGACAAGAGCTGACACAAGTACACAGTTAAAACTATAGTTTACTCCCTGCTGTTTAACGATCAGCTGTACAGAGAAATTATGAGTAACTTGAGTAAGATCCTCTTAAAAGTTCAAAACTGGTCTGTCTGCTCAGTTTGAATTGTCAGTAGCTGCTAAATTTTGTGTCAGACATATATTGTGTTAAGATAATCCCATGGGAGCCTGGAATGTGTAGTAAATACTTATTATGATATATATCTATTCCATGACCCCAGTCCACCACCGCTGATTAGATCTGTTGGGAGCGTTTGTCCATGGATAAGATGGGCTGTTCTTGCAGCCCGAGTGAAAAAGAGGAGTATGAAGCTTGTGAGACGCCTCTCTTCGTGACTGCCACTTGGGAGCACGGGGAAATGGAAGAGGAGGTGAAAGGCCAGGTGTCTGCCACAGAATTTAATTAGAAAGACTGGATGCTTTGTCCTCTGTGAAGTTGCTTGAGGCATTGTTTAATTGCCCCATTCCCCATTTCTTGCAGCAGTCCCTTCTCTAAAGTTCATTAGTATTCGTCTTGTACAAGCATTTGAATGTTGATTTGAAGAATAGTCTACCTTACTGTACTTAAATTCATTGCCTTAAGTCTTAGCCAAATTACATTATTTTCTAAATGTATATTGAAATACAGGACCATCGCAATACTTGACCTTGAAACCATTTCGAATGTTGCAGTTGAAGCCACTCTAGCCTCTGATGAGATCAGTAATTGACCACACTGATGTTTTAGAGAGCAACAAGACAGATTAAAATATGGACAACTGAAAAAAGAATATTGACTCTAGAGACGGTGTGCAAACTATTAATACTATACCTACCTAATCTTTTTAGGGATTTTTTCTCTTCTTTTGAAATTGCTGGATTTTAACAGTGTGTGCAAAAGGGGACAGTTTGTCATTTTACAGGAACCAGGTTACACCAGGGTTCTGCCTTTTTGCACTTAAGCATTGCTTACTGGTCTTCGGAGGAAGAATAGTAACTGTATTAGAGGAAGCAACCTTCAAAGAGAAATCAGAGAGGAAGTTTGGCATCAGACACATACCATTCAGCTTCACAAAAATCCATTTGATAATTCTGTTTTTCCTGATAGACTGCATAAAGCCAGATCAAGCATAAGCTGAGGCACTACTTCTGTACTGGTTGTTTATGAACTGACAGTTCTGAGCAAGTGTCTTAATAAGAGGAATTTTGAGGTCAATCATGGATCGATTTAACATTTAATGAAATCCACCAGAGAGATTTGATTTTTAAAGTTTTGATGAATCAGAGTATGTAATAGGCAATTAACTGTTAGATTTTCATGATTCATATGATGGTATTACCAAATATGTTAATAATGTAAGAAGGCTTTTAAGACAAAGCAAATTGCTTTTTTGGGGTCTTTTTTCCCCCAATCACCAGCCTTGAGCTTTATCAGCAGTGTTTAGCCCAGTTACCAGCATTTAAGAAGTAAAAGCTGAGATTAACCCCTGCAATAACACTGACCATCATTCATTAAAACTGTAATCATGCGTAAAATGAGATTGATAGAAATTTTTCTAAAAGGCTGAGAAAAGGGAATAGAAAAGGAATTATATACCCTGATGCAGGATTTAATGGACAGAAAGTTAATTCAGCTGCTTTCAAAATATGGTAAGGCAGAAAATCCTCCTGGGCAAATTATAGACCTCTCCACCATCATCACAGCATTTCTAACCGGAGACAGAGGTTATGCCCCTTCTCGCACACCCATACCTGTACAGCAAACTGCATACACACATATACCAACACATATTCTGCTCTGGAATATAATATCTGGTTTATCTAGTTGCTGGGAATAGTTAAATCCTTCATGGGGGAAGCACTCTGTTGGTAGGATTACCTTAGTATTCGCCCACCATTTCTCTCCTTATTATCGCATTTTTTTTTCTCAACAGGCGAGTTTAAGGCCAGTGTTTTAATGTTCAGCTCTATTCAATCCCTAGCTTTTACACTGGATATAATATTTATTTTGGTTAATCACTTAAGTATCGCAGTGAGCTCAATATCTTCAGTAGTCGGTAACAGGATTCCGTGTATGGGTGAAAGTCAGGGCACAAACATACTTTTTTATATATACTGCATTATAAAGTTTCCAAAGTAAATTTTTACTTTAAAACACCCTTGGCTGACAGTAGTCTGTCCATTTCACCACCCCTGCCTGAGATAAATTTTGAATACTTTTTTGGCACTCGGACCCATAAATGAAATGGAAATTTACTTGCCTTTTTTTCCTTTTTATAGTATTACAAGTACCTTAATGAATATGGATACAGTGTGTCAGAAAAGACACAAAACATAAGATAAATGTGATATAACGTCTTTGCTTTGCCTGTTTTTCTCTGCTTGCTTGTATTTTTTTATTCGCTCTTTCCACAGCTTGGGTCCCCCCTGCAAAGTTCACTTAAGAGTGGACTCTGTACCTGCTGTTTTAAAGGTTCATTTTGAACTTACAACCAAGGGTGACACCTGAGGAACCCTGCCTTTGATTGATTGTTGAGACCATTGATCTAATTTTGAAGCCTTTGAATTTCTCCTCTGCATCCTTCCTTTTTTTTGTATGGAATGGAATAAACCTAATTTCCGTGTGCCTCATGCAGGGCTTCACTCTCCAAGGTGGGAAAACAGAGTGAATAAATAAATAAATAAACCCAAGAAACAGGTCTTTCACAGCAGCACAGAGATTTTTATAGACTGGATCAATTAAATTTGTCTTATTTGGAACGATGGGGCTCCGTAACTCAATAAGAGGTAATGTGGTTGAAAATGCCTCTCACTGTGCAGCCATTAGGTGAGAGAATGTTACCATGGGAGTATTAACATGCAGAGATTACAGAGGCATAAGACTGGTCTGAGCCAATTAAAATCAAGAGCAGCCTAGAAAGCGGAGATGTGGGTGGCTGTCCTGGGCTACCGAGTCCTGCTGCGAGGGCAAGAGCGGGAGAGAGAGGACATCACAGCCAGGTCTTGATGGAAACCAGTAGTGCTTCAGAGAGGAGAGGAGAGATGGTGGCTTTTAATATTAGCATGACAGAATAACAACCCACAAGTAACTAGGGCCCTTACTGTACTCAGTTGTTCCAATAACACGTCCAACTACCAAGGGTTTTCGCTTAAAAAATTATTAATACTATAGAAATTGATTTTAGACTAAGCTAAATGTTTGTAAATTGATTCAAATACTGGGAATTTATAATTAGTTTGAAACATGAAATGCATTCATACTCAACAATAAAAGCTTTTTATTAAAAGCAGCTATGGTTTCACCAAGAATGGTGTAGGATGAATGAACAATAATCATGCATCTGTACATATTCTGCTCATTATAGTTGGTCAGTTTGACTGTTTACATGCCATTATAGACTGTATTAGTTTGAATTCTAGAAATACTTAAAAAAAAACAAAAAAAGGTGATATTCTAGCCAGAATATATATTCTGGGTCTGTATAATCTACATCAAACACTGTAGAGTTGAAAGTTGGCAGTAAAAGTTTTGTCCTTCACTGACTGTGGTTTGAATGGATTCAAACCATGGATTCCAATTCGAGCTTAATTCAATTAACTGATTATTCAACTGACAGAAAATTAACTGACAGCTACTTTGATAATGGAATAATTGCTTAAGTCATTTTTCAAGAACAAAAGCCACAAATTTGCTGGTTTACAGCTCTCAAATGTGAGAATTAGTTGCTTCTGTTTGTCTTACATTACTTTGAATTTAATATTTTGAGGTTTTGGGCTGTTGGTTCGGCCAAATAAGACAAATGAAGATGTTGCTGTTATGGGCATTTTTCCCTGTTTTCAAATGTTTTATTGTCCAAATGATTTATCAATTGATCCTAAGATTATTTGGAAGATTAATCAGTAATGAAAATAATTGAGTTGAGGACCTAATTCCAATACTTAAAGGTCCAGTATTGTAGAGAGATTTCCTTGTCTTTTGAGATTCTGAAGCAGGTCTAGGTGCTATAAAATACTTATTCCATGGAGAAATGTGCACAGCCTGTTTTTGGAAACTGTTTTTTAAAACAAAATATCAGGAGCCATGCCACCAGCATGGCCCATCTGGACCCACTGTCCAACCTTTTTTGTTGTTTTAACTTTATTTACAAAACCAAGTCATTTTGTCACTTAGCACGAAGGCTACAAGGTTAAAAACTAGCTGCAATCTTTGTAATGGTTGTATTGGTAATTATAAAGCAACTGTAACTGCATCTGAGTTTTTACACCTATCTGACTCCTTTATTTTTACAAAATAAACACATCCAAGTTGGTTAAGAAACCATTTTTTTTACAGCTACGTGCGGCATTACCGTAACATTAACATTACCTTGTTACCCTGACTGTCCCCTGGCGTCTGACTCTCTTTGCATTTACAGTTGAGTTTCACCAATTTACAGTGGGCTACAATCCGTTACCTGTGAAGTCACTTTTTTCCCCCCATTTCCCCCCCACATAAATACACATCAGTGTCTTGCTCAAAGACTCTTCGATGTGTGGATGATTAATGGATGATGTGCTCTACCACCTGGGCTACAGCTGCCCCCTTAAAATACAGTGCTTTTGCCTAAGTCCCTATGCACCCCATTGAGATGAGGTGGTTTGCACTTGTTTGACTGCTTCTTTATCTTCCATGTGGCAGAATGTATGATGCCCTGAATTTCTTAATATATTTTGATTGGCTGATTGGGTCCCAGGCAGTTCCATCAAACAGTTACTTTCTCAATGAACAAAACCTGAAGGCAGGTGTGTTATATGCATACCAACGCTTACAGTGACTAACTGACACCAAGGTTAAGCATGAAGACTGACCCAGATGTTGTGCATTAAATCATATTCTGGTGTTGGCGTGTTTCAAACATACCTAGCATATTGATGAAGAGCAGAGAGGTGGATTATTTCACTGTAGAGTTTTGAGAGGTTTATATTATTTTAAAGCCCTTTTCAGAGTCAACATTAACTGAAGCTGACCACAGCTACTGTGCACTGTTAGTGGTGAAATTACAAACTTTTTACCTCCACCTTTCAGACCTTCAGGGTGTGCAGGTTTGATGCTCAAAAGATGTGAAGTACCGCTTCAAGTTTTTTTTTTTATCATTGTGTAAATAATCAGCTACAGGAAAAACTATGTATGCAGTTGCATTATATGGTTTTCATTCATTCATTACATTCATTTTCTTAAATAGGTTTCAAAAAACCTTTTGCAAAAACACTTAAAATTGTAGGTTTATTTTTTGCCTGTCTTCTGAATTTCCTCCTCTAAATGGCCCCTTCTCCAAAAAGCCAGTTGTGTGTGTGTGTGTGTGTGTGTGTGTGTGTGTGTGTGTGTGTGTGTGTGTGTGTGTGTGTGTGTGTGTGGCACTTCCCTATCAGTGAACTCAGATGTGTCACTTGCTATGTTGGAGAAGGATGGAAACACAGACTGCCTCAGGACATTGTAACAAAGTCCCTTGTGCCACCAGCCCCCCCTGACACAATTACCCACTCATGTCTAATTGGCATTTGAGGCTTCTCTGCTTGATCGACCATGGCCACATCAGCATGAAGTGGCAGGGCAGCGCTTGCCAAGCTGTGACTTAACTGGTATCACGCTTTGTTACTCTTCTAGCTGCTTACATAATTTACTGATGTAAATTTACTCTGCCTAATTAACATCGTCAGCCTCTCATTTAATCTGAGCAGACATGGGATGCATCCGGTTGCTGGTGCTACTGTCCGTTTTGCTGATTTCTAAATGGCAGTGCGTAGGCCTGTCTGTGGGCTGTGGTGATGGAGTCTATGTGACTTGGTTGAACAAATCCATTACTCAGTACATACACAACTTCAGTCTTGGCATGTGGAGTTGAGAGGAAGGGTTGGGCATGAAACTAACTTTCCAGAATTGTTCTGAATTAAAAAATTAAGTTCATCTCAGTTGCTGGTTGATTGAAACTGAGCACTTAGCTTGAGAATGGTTTTGACAGTGGAGCATGGACACAAATCTGACTGACAGGCCTCGCTGTAGAGAGGAGCTTTGTGATATTTGAGGTGACTGTGCTACAGACAAATAATCATACTCTCAATTAGAGTCCCTTTCTCTACTTTATGGTCTCTGCAGTACTTAATGGCCTGTTCCCACATAACTGTCTCTGGATGCCTGCACAGTCATCATTATCCAACTAGATCTCCTGTGTTAATAAATGACAAGCGTCTGGAGTATTGATTTGTTAACCTTCAAAGTGGCGCCATTCAATGCAGACGGTAGAATTATACGAATTTAACAAATGTAGGGGAGTTTGCTCTGAGAGTGTGTGTATGAAGTATGTGTGTTTGGTTGTGTTTGTGCACATGTATGGATTGATCGTAAGATGTGCGATTCTGAACTGCTTTTACTGTTACTTCAAACCCAGTCTGGGCAGAGACATCAAACCTTTACCAACAACAGTATAGTTATTGTAGGTCTGTGGTGGATGCCCAATGTTAGGGTTGTAGAGAGAGTGGTTGATGCTGAAACAAGGGCTGCAACCAAGCCACCCACTCATTCAGCCAGTAAGGATATTAGATCAGACTGGTGTTTTGTGATGGTGGCAGGGTCACTGAGCATCTCATTCGCATACCCCCCCTCATCACCCAGCTCCTTCCCATTGCTGCTCACCCATTCTGCCGCACTGCAGGGTAATCAGGACAGTGACACTTTATGAGAGAGGGGACGACAAAAGGATTTACACACAAAGCCTGGCAGAGGAATATATCTCATTCGCCTCCCGAGTTTGAACCTGAGTGCATAAGCACAAAAGTTTAAGAGAAATAAGTTTGAGTGCATTTAGTTTAGCGTAGTTGTTCACATTCATTTACATCAGATGATTCACATGCTGACACACGATGATTTAATTATTTTTGTAATTTTATTTAGTAAACATTGCAGAGAAATGCCATGGCTTTTAATGTAATCTTTCCAAAAAATGCCCACTTTTGCTTCAACCCTAACCCTAACCCTTTTTACATTTTCAAATAATAATAGTGATGAGTATTCTATGGTCTTTGTGCTAACTCATGCTAATTCAACGATTCACCTGAAAACACCTGTACTGCATTACTACCAAACTCAGCCCCAAAGATAGGGAAAAATAAGTTTAACTGACACAGCAGGAGTTATGTTTTTTCTCTCTGAATATTTTTTTCCGTGTGCAATCTGCTTTTCGCTCGGTAGAATGGTTGGTTAAGAATAAATGTTAATAAAGGTTAAGAATATGTGTTTGAATGTCGGTTGCAATCTGGGAGAGTGAGTGTAAAATTAGAGGTGAAAGTATTAAAATATTGATAACACCTCTCTGTGTCCATTGCTAGCCCATATTTTATTCATTCTACCTTGAAGGTAGCATGCAAGATGACCCCTTTTCATTCAGGCCTCTATGCTAACTCCTGCTTTCATAAGTTGTGATTCCCTGTGCCTCCACTGACATTTTGCTCCAGTTCAGCCACTGTGAAGACATCGTGAATTTTTCTTTAAATTTCATTTGTGCATTTCTTTTGTCTTTGAAATAAGATTTCATATGGTGTGGGCTATATATTTGCTGCCATTTAGATATATGTAGATAATCAAAGCCTACCCAATGTTTTTGTGTGATTCAGCTTCAGAGGGTCCATTATATACTTTTTTTCCATGCATGAGAACAAACGGCAATAATAAATATGTTTCCCATCATTAGAGGATTTTATTAATATTGCAGGCCCAGTTATTTCACTTCCTCAAGCCAGTATTTTGATTTTGTTTTACAGCTGACATCAGTTGTCAAAAGGAGAAACACTCCACCACAATGTGGTGCAGGTGTGTGGTTCAGGACCTTGATGATAATCATTTTAAAACACCCAAATGTTGAATGACTTGAAACACAATGAATGTTTCAAAACATTGGTCAGAGATGGCCTAGACTGTAAAAGTGTTGTTTTTTTTCCCGATGTCAAGCACTGCGTCATTCACTTTGATTTTCATTTAAAAAATATATATTTATATAAATATATGTATATGTGCATTGTGCACTGACATGGTACTAGGATGAGGGTTTTATTCAGTAAAGAATAAGTTTGATATGTGTTTTTGAAATCATAGTCAGTATATAAACACAGTTTTATTTGGCAGTGTCATTTGCCACACTCTAATTTGTATTGGCTGAGCTGGTTTCCTTTTTAATGTATAATCCACAGCAGTATATCAACAACATATGTTGACTTATCCATACACATAGAATTATTTCAGATTTCCAGCAACTCTCCCAAATGATTTATATTTCATAGGGGGCATATTTGCCAGTGCTTCTTTGAAGATCTGTGCAGAGCTTCTGCTCAGACTTTGGTCAGTAATAAACAGGAATTCCCCTGAGGGTAAGGCTCATAGGTGCTGTTTATGTTGACCAATGGAACCACAGCCTGGAAACCAGAGGAATAGTGCTATTGGGATTGAAGCAGGTGGGTTCTGGGCTTCAAAGACCAAAAGATAATCTGCTAAAAAAATCTAAAGCCGGGCTCTGAAATGTGCTGAACATCTACGAGCTTCTGCTTGCAAAGACACAAGGCTCATCATGTGGTTCGAGCCAGCCCAGGAATGCTTTGATGCCGCTGATCCCCTAACTTTTGTTAGTTTATTTGACTGAGTTTTTATGTATAATATGTATTCCAAATGCTAGCTATTCTTTAAAGAACTTAAAGGAAATCCTGAAGAAATAACTTTGGAGTTGAGAGCTTGTGCTAAAGCATCACTTGATTCAAAGGCTCAGCTGCAAAGTCTTCCATAACACAGAGGGAAAAGTGCCAGGTCAATCGCTGGATAAATTGTAGCAAAAAATGGAACCACATAAGCACAGGAGATTTATTTATCAGGCTTATATCGTTTTAATTTTCTGAGCAGAATGATAATGTTGAAATATTGATCGGCTTATTTTGATACCTTTTCAAAATTATTCAATGTTTAACTTTTTGAAGTCTTACTCTTTGATGGCAGTGGCATGTTTGGCAATCAAATGTGTAGTACAAATATTAAACAGCCAATGTAATTAAGGTATGATAAGTGATTTTAGGTTAAATACATAACAAAACACAATGTATGTTTTTTTTTTTTCAGTAGTGTGAGTAATGTATGTACAGTATTTAATATTTATCACAATCTTCAACTTTTGAGAACATTTTATTTGAGAACATTTTATTTGCAGTACCATTGATGATTCCTTGCAAATTATGTTAACCAGTAAATTTAACTCTCATTTGGACTGACAGTCATTTCATCATGTTTTTAGTATAAAGGTGGCTGATATTAATCCTGAGACACTCAAAAAAGCTGAGACTTTTAGGGTCATCTTGCCATCCAGATCTGCTCTTTTCCATTGGCCATTTCTAACCTTCTCCGTTTTTGCAGCATGAAGATGAACATGTGCTACATTTCTCAAGTCTATTTGAATCAAAGCTGCAGACATCCAATTTTATCACCTACAAGGTGAAGATTCAGAGCAGGAATGAAAATATGGAAGTACATTTATGCTCAGTTCCAGTATATTCATATCTATCTGGAGTGCCAGCAGTATTAAAAGGCGAAGCAAATTTAGTTTTCTGACTGAACGTTTTGAATTTGGTCCAGCTGTGACCCCTTAAATTATACAAAATCACTAGTATTTTTCATATGCATGCTGATAAATGAAACTGCTAATAAATCTTTGCTGGGGCAATACAAGCAGGAGAGAGCACAGGTTTCATAGTTCTTATGTCAAGGTGGTTTCAGCTGGAAATTGCTCTCCTCACATGACTATGAGGGCAGAATGGATCTTACTAAGGCTGAACCAGGGAATAGAGGAAATAAATTGATTTTATTTCTCCTTTGCTATTCAGCAGCATTAGGCCTACCTCTTATATAACCACTGTCGACTGAGGTCTGCTGCATGTATACACTTCTTTTCCTGTGCAGTCTTCCACACCCCCTGACAATCAGAATTACTGGCTTTCCTTTACTTGTACAAACATCATCTTTTCTTTCTTTAAGAGGGCTATCTTAAGTGGTCATCAAAAGAAAATAGAAAAACATGAAATATATGGAAAGTAATGTAGGAAATGGCCTCCTAGTCTCCATCTTAGTTTATAAAACAGGTTTTTGTGGAGAGTGATTGTGTTCTCTTTGCCTGCAGAGGGGGATGTTGCCCTGGACATGAGCTCATGTCCTGTGTTTTAGGCAGCGGTACGCTCACTACCTGCACTGGCGTTTCCATACATTAATGTTATTGTATGCAGCTCGAACGCTTTTCATTATATTTTGAAAACTGGTGTATGTTGGTAGTTTGATGCCGTTTCCCACTACATTGCTGTTTCTCTGTGTTTACAGTCAGCAGCATACTAACCTGCTCTGTTCTCTGTCTTTGTTCACTTAATTGTATTGTTCTTGATACAGTATGTACAAGATCTGCACATACAAATCTTGCTCTGCAGCCACATAGGCAAATTATATTTACAAGAACATTAAACTAAGCTTTTAAAAAATAAGAATGATTTAACAGAATCCATTTGGTATAAAATATGCAGGTAAAAAGCCACTCAGCAGAGTATTGTATGAAACCAGTCCATAAATATGAGAAATAGTTGAGGTTGAAGAATAGGTTACGGAGGTGGGAGATGAGATAGCGGTGTTTCAGATGGCCCCCCTCCTGGTGCCGGCCGTCAGAAGGAACGAAGTAGCCATTTTGTGGCGAGTGCGGTGGTGCGGTAGAGATGAGATGGTTAACACCCTTCTGCAGTATAGCCACCCTCCTCTCTCTCCCTCTAATTTTCTCTCTCTCCCTCTTTCTTTCCCTCGCTCGTTCGCTCAGTCGACTATGAAGACACTTCATCTTCCCTGACAGTATGACCGCTGCTGCATGTTCTGATGCGTTCAGCATACCTTCATTGCATCATAAATAAATCAGAGAAATGACTTTTTCTTTCTCTTTCGCTCACATGTTCCTTTATCTCACCCTCTTCTGCGCCTGTTATCTTCAGGAGTCTGGAAAACGGGAAATGGTGTGCTGGTGGATTTCCTGTGTGCTCCGGCTCTTCCACTGTTCTTACTGCATGTGCAGGATCATCACCCTCCAATCCCCTTTTACATTATCTCACAGGAAAGAAATTATTTTTGCTCAGTAATGATATTCGGTCCTTGTTATGACATTATCTGCCTTAATTTTAATTTAAATGTCATGGATGTGAGGGATTTTCTTAATTAATGTGCACAGGGGATGCAAAATACAAAGTTGTATAATAGAAACCAAGTAGTGTAATTTTTCTGTTTTTGGAAGGTGGTTTTGGGGTGCATTGTGACATAGGGGCTATACAAATAAACTTGACATGCTTTGTTATTTGTGCTAGAACCAAAAAAACACACACCAGCACACAAACACGCATGTACATTTTATGGGGCTGCAGATTACATGAGCAGGCGAGGTAGTGATGGGTGGATGGAGGAGAAGGGGGATGTGGAGGAAGATTGTCAAGAACCCCCCCCCCCTTACTGACTCCCAGTTACCCAGTCCCTCCACCCCTTCCTGTAATCTCCACTCCTCCACGGGTAGTCTCAAACCTTGTGTACGTCCACCACCAACCAATTACCTGGCAACCCTGCCCTTATCCCCAGCACAGGCGTGATGCTGCTGCATGATGGGGTTTTTGTATATTGAATTCCATCTCCTGGTGAGATAAAGGGTGTAGGAACAGGGCTCTGCCGCTGTGCTAGATAAGTGTTTCTCACAAACCGTTCCTTGCTGCTTCTTCTGACACTGATTGTGGAGAAAAGAGACATTGGGGATGGCAGGGGGGAGAAGGCGTGGGGGTGGAGGGTTGTTGCAGCGAGATGGGACCCAATTTCAGTATGATTTTCCTCTTGTTTTTAATTTGTTATAAAGCAGCTCACATAGAGAAGTTAGATCCAGCTCCTAAACGCTTTTCCTGTTTTACGTTTGTCTACATGTCACTATTGAGATCAGTATTCAAATAGCAAGACAATATTTTCTCTGGCATCTCCTCTTCTCATTGTAGACTTACCAAACACCAGATATTACTCTGTGGATCGATAGTTTATCTTCATTTAGGATGGCTGTTCAATCTGCAGAGGTGACAGTTATGGGTTGAGCAGCTCTGTGGAGTATCAGCTTTTATTCAGCTTCATCCCTTCGCTCTCAGTCCTATTTGTAAGCTGTCCTGAGAAGTGTCCCTTGGTACCTATGGCCTGAGCCGGGCCCATCTATCTGTCTTTGTCTGGCCCACTGCAGGGAACCACACACTCATTGGTTGTCCTGGGGAACAATGTAAGTGATGGACCACCATTCATACATCAAACCTGTAAGGCGTTTGACAGTGCAGGACAGAAACATTGAAAATAATGACCACAGCAATATGTATCAGAGGTTAAAAATAGAGCGCCGCAGAGAAGTGCTGGCAAAGTTGAAGCTGAGAGCTCTTCTATGTGACCCACCCAACCACGACCCTCCCACTGTTTTAGAGGTTAATGGAAGCTGCCTTGAGCACAGAAGAAAAGATGTTTCCAGTTAGCTAGAATGAGTGATATTCAACTACTTGGACACTAATATGCTCCAATTGAATTTCTCCCTTTGTCAGAGGGGAGTCTGTCCTGCTGTGGACCCTCCCTCACAGCTGTGCCCTTGCCTCTCTCTGCTCCACCAGCACTGAGCCAAGCCCCAAAGGTCAAGTGTTAGGGGTCAAGTTTAACCTGAAACCAGACAGAGCGAGCGGGAGGGGCTTGGGTCACTTTTGTGCAGCATATTACTCAGCATCAGTGTGCACGTTTGTATTTTTCAGTGTGTTCTCTATCTGTTGTGATAGTTTGTGGTTGTATGCTTGAGTGATGTCCACTGACGACAGACTGGGATCTGATTGCTCAAGCCGCATTGTGAGTTGGTCAGAAATATGCACAAGAACAACTGTATGTTCTTGTATAGCACCACAAAGTCATCTCTGTAGTGTGCATATAACAACTCATTTCCAGTTAACTTGCCTATGCAGAGTAAGTCTGACAATATTTTAAGTTTTGTGCGTGAGGTGATGTACCCACTGCAGTCCTTTTGTCTAGTAATATGTGCAATTACTTTTTTTTTTTAACTAATGCTATTTGTGAACTACAATTGATCTCAACTATATACTCAGAAACATACACTAGGCTGTAGAGATCAGGATACATATGGCCTGTGTACAAGGCTATCCTATTGCTTTCACATGTTATGAACTTGATGTACAATGTGTTTGTATTGCTCTCCTGTTTTAGTTTAGTAAATTGCTTGTGGATCTTGAATCTGTTCATGTACATAAACATCTGTATCCCTCTCTCACTTTCTTTCAAACACACACACTCACAGCGTGAGTCAGCCCACACCTGGAACAGATAAAGGGTCTTTCATGTTTGCAGGGCTATCCTGAGGTCAGTGAGTGCTGGTGTTGAGAGCTAGTTTTACTAGGAGTGAGTGGAGCTGGAGAAGAAATGAAAAGAAACCATATATATCCAGGTGTTGCAGAGTTAAGAAAGTTTTATTAGTCTACAATTCCTTCCTTGATTCCTTCCAGCACCACAATAGAGATGCACCCTTGGCATCATACTTTGCTCATCTATTGCACAGTTATCTTTTGAGCAAGAAGATGGTTCCTTTTTGAAATATCAACAGTAGAGACAAATAAATAAAAGCCTACGTTTTTGTCAAGCAGCCGTTTTAGTCTTGTTTCAGGCATTTACGGGAGAATATGTGTTCCACTGAGTATTAACTTCCACTATATTAACCTCTATCCTCAAGGCTCTTGCCTGACAGTAACTTTGAATATACACACATAAACATTCACAGAAAAACGATGAGCAAAATATACATAGCAAACAGGCATTTACAGAAAGAAACACCCACAGCTCAAACAATAGCTGATCCAACACACATTTGGAAGTATTACTACTTTACGCTGTGTTCTCTTATATGTGAATTTTATTTTTATTTATTTTTATCATAAAAATATTGATGAAGAGGATTGAGTGATTTCTCTTTCCGCATTCTATATGTTTGAATGTTATCATTAATGTGTAACCTAAGCCCACCCTGATACTGTGCTTTGCATACTTTTAATTTTTGCAATGAAGCATAGAATTTTTTAAATAGAAGTATAAAATGAAACAACTGTGGAGGAGCAGCAATCTACTGCACTGGTACTGAAATGTGCTTGTTTCAAATCCAGCCAGGGACTTTTGTTGCATGTCATCCCCCTCTTTCTTTTACAGTTACAGTGTTTCTTGTCACTCCACTGCCAGTAGTCTAGTAAAGGTGAAATGCCATATAAATAGTCTTTGAAAATGTCTCTTATAGAGCTGTTTCCCGTTGAATGTCAGTGTTTTGTGCTGGAGAAAACCTCTGTTTATGTGGTTGTGTGAGTGCATGCTTTAATGTATGTGATTGAAAGAACTGAATAGCGCTCCCCATGTCCAGTTTCTCACAATAGTCTGTGGGAGAGTGCGGGAGTATCCGTGACACCCGTATCCCTGTAAAGTTTCCGGTGCAGGTGTAATTCCCTGTTAAACGCCCTGTAATTTACTGCCCTTTGGGAGCACACTGTCTCAGGGTGTGAAAATCAATAGGATGGCGGAGAGGGATTGGGCACGGTGTCTATGCTCAGCCACATTATGGCAGCAGTTAGGGTAATTCTGTAATGGCAGGCGATGAGGTTCAACCTATCTAGCGCTCTATCTGAAGCAGATAAATGTTTTACAACACCATCGTTTAACCCATCCTATCCACTTCACCCTGCCCCCAACGTCTCTGAAGGCTATGCCCAGGGACTCTTCCTAGAGCTGAGGTCCAGACTGTGGTGGTTGTGGTGGATTCGGTAGTGTGCGAGTGTATTTATTTGTGTATGTGGGGTTCACCCCTTGCCTCCCTGGGTGTGCATTCCAACTCTTAATGCTCTCTAACCTTGTAAAGATAGCCTGAGGCATTTTAGCATATAGCTGATCTTCAAAACCCCCCAGTTGTTTCAGAAGGAAGCCATGTGGAAAACATGCATTGAATCTTACAAGATACTGCATGTATAATGTAGCATACATCAGATCATATAGAGAACTGAATCACATAACCCTAATTTGGTGCACCTCTAAGCATGCAGAGTGGGTAATTTAACTATAACACAATGAGATTGATAAGAATGATCATAGAAGATGTGGACTAATGAGGAAGTAGTGGGATAATGGAGGATAATTCCCAGAATCGATCAGAATATAGTGCCATTGCTTTGACTTTGTTTCTAATAAAAAATCATGAGTGAAGCCTTTGTGTGAATGAGAGCCAGAGTGAGTGTGATGGTGAAGAAGTGGCTGAAGAGGGAGATCCCACGCAGATTTACAGCCCAGTCTGCATGACGTGTCTCAGCTTCAGCAGGGACATGCAATTCATTCTCCCAGAACTGAGCGGAGAGATCTCATTGTGCCTGCCTGGATTGGCACCAACAGCAATCACTTGTTTCTGATTTATTAGATAGCCAAGGAAATTAATTTTGTTCCAAAATGCATGGTCGGAAATTAGATGGTGAAATTGTGTGAAAGAATCAGTGATTGTTTTCCCCCCCTGCTATCCCCCCGGAGGTACTGATAACTGCTGATCTCTGTGACACCATTAATGAAAAACTTATTCAGATTCTGGAAAAAAAACTATCTTTAGCGATGTTGTAATTAACTTGGCTATCTCTCCAACCCCTAACATGATTTGAACCACCCATTAACATTCTCCTAAAAAGCTGGCCGCTAGCACTCAGGTCATGGCTGTATATGGACCTTAGGAAGTTCTGTCCTCCCTTCTACTTCCTGTTCACATGTCTGGAGATCCGGTCCTTCATACAGTAGAGGAAAAGTGATTTGCACAGCTGGCATCAGCTCTCCTTAGTAGTTTGATAATTCATGCTATCACATTCTCTGTAACTAAAATACTCAAAAAAATAGCAATGCTTTCTTTGCACATTGTGGGTGACGTTATCAATATGCAACAGTGAAGATGTTGTTACTGTACGGGAAAACACGGGATAGCCTGTTTGATTGTTCCTCTGCATTGTGTTTTAGTAATAGTTTCACATTATTTGCCATTGTGGTCACACTTAATCATTACCATGTCCATGGATGATCACATTCATTATCTGCCGAAGTGTGTATCAGCTAATAGCTAATGCAATCTCAATGTGAGACGATTGACTGTGGAGAATACCTGTCTCACATTTTCACCCTGTCACGTTTTTTATTTGACCATGAATAAATATCATTGCCAAGGCTATGCAAAATGAGCCATGTTTACACTGAAGTTAAAAGTGAAAGGCACGCATTTCTGATGATTCTGTTAGTGTGTAGTTCTTTCAGCGTAGAGTAGTATGTTTTCACTCTCTTAAATATCAGGTTGCATATTCTAAGCCATGGCCTTTTTACCACTTTAAATGATTTGATTAATTTTGAACATAGTATGAGTATATATTGTATCTGTCTACTTGTTCAATCTTTGTAATGTGTTTTTGTTGCCCTGCCATCACAGTAAGAGGTTGTCAGAAGTATATTTTCCTTACTTATTTATCTTAAAGGCAGTGAAAACACAAAACAAACTGCTATATATGCTCCTTACATATCAGCTGGGCAAACCTGCCAATATATTCACATTGTTACCTGTCTACTTAAGTACTCAGCAAGATCAGGCTTTTTTATTTTAATTTTGACCATTTATCCATGAAAACAGTGACACAGCCGTAAACATACAACACACGCAACCATTCAAAACTTACAACATCACACTTCTATAAATCCGCGCTAATCCCTGCTGGATATTTGATAATTCACTTTTATTCTCCTGTGTTTCTCTCTGCTACTCTATCCCCAGCATTTTCTCCTCCACCAAGGCTGTTCCACCATTTTCTTAGGATTGAATGCAAATTGGTTAAAACACTGATCAGAACTTATTACAAAATGGAGCCTTGCTTAGAGAAAGAAATGGTGCATCACTATGAGAGCAACGATGGGAGGGGCTGGGGGAGCCTGAAAGTGGGCTGGGAGCGGTGGTGGGAGGGGCTACTGGGGGTGTGTGTGTGTGTGTGTGTGTGTGTGTGTGTGTGTGTGTTGTGGGGGGGGTAGTATACTGTGGCAGGGATGGGAAAATTAGATTTATTTTTTTCATGTGGTGAAGAGAGGGAGGATGGAAGGGGGTTTCGGGGTTCAGTAATAGCACCAACAGTATTTTATATATGTACAGATGGAAGAAAATGAAAATGTTTTCTGAATAGCTTTTCTCCATGCATCTACTTTCTGCTCTTGTGTGTGTGATTCTGTCTGTACTTCTCTGTCTTTCTGCGTTTAACCCACCCCTCCTCCTGCTTCCTTTTTTTGCTGGCAGATCCCCAAGGTTATGGCATGTCTGGACATCTAATCAGGCCAAGTCTTGATGCTGAATATGTTGTGCCCCTCATCCCCTCATCCCCACACCCAATACTGTTTATCCTATACTTGCCATTATATATTCAAGCCTTTGTCCAGTCTCTACTGCACACCCCGCTGTGATAAATGAACACGACCTTGGAAAATAGAAAGGTTGAAGAACAATGATTCCACTTTTTATGAATTCATTTTCTCCTAGGTCGCCTG
This sequence comes from Seriola lalandi dorsalis, assembly GCF_002814215.2. Taxonomy (NCBI): domain Eukaryota; kingdom Metazoa; phylum Chordata; class Actinopteri; order Carangiformes; family Carangidae; genus Seriola; species Seriola lalandi. The sequence goes on along the minus strand of NW_019524859.1, from coordinate 459,826 downwards.
TGTTCAGCAGGTACAGAGGTAATGCATAACTCACTCTCGCCCATGTCTAGTAAAGGTATGCATTTGAGCATTTGAAATTTATTGAAGCAGAATTGAGGCACAGGCTACATGTGTGAGCCATTAGGGGTAATTTAGGCAGTTATGTCTCTTGTCCCTTTGACCTAAAGGGATCATTTTTGCACCTTGTCAGTAATAATAAAAAAGGAACAGCTCCCTTTTTGTTTGATTTTTAGATCTGTGCATCCGTATGTCACCCTGTGGGTTCTCTGGCAAATTGCATAGGAACGGCTAAATAATAGATTTTCTGGCAAATTTGATGCAAGACATGGCAGGATGAAGTTGTTTAATCCAACAAAGGCTTGGTATTGTAATGTTTCAGAGGATGTAGACAGTTGCACACTGAAAGCAGGTTTAACAGTAGACAGAGACTATGTTATTGACCTTTCAGTGAAGGGAGTGCTCTCTCTCTCTCTCTCTCTCTCTCTAACCTCTTGCCTGACAGCACACAGCAGTACCCATGCCCAGCCAGTAGATGGTGTGCCTCGTTCAGGTTTTCACGGTTTCCACTCACTGAGCCTTGCTTGCTCACCCGTGACTTGTGAAAGCGCTCTGGGGTAGGCCTCCCTAACCTATCATCCCACACCCCCCTCAACACCCCTCTGAGCACCCCTTCCATCTCTGCCATCCCCCCCATCGCCCCCCTCCCTATCCATCCAGGGGGCAGAGTCACCGAGGTGGCAGTTCTAACAAGCTGCCGGGGACCGCACTGCTCAAATGAGCCAAATCAAAGAGAAAAGGGGGAGTGGGATAGGTAGCGCCATGAACCCCCTGCAGAGAACAACCATTCTGATGAATATGAAATGAATTTGTATTGCTTGACACGATAAGCCCAAGGATAACCCTCTGCTCAGTCGACATCTTTACCCTGACATCCTTCAGACATTAAAAGATGCACAAGAAAACATCAACAAAAATTACTATAGCAACAACTGTCCAGCTAGGCGTGAATTATCTGTGGACTGATTTTTGAACAGGAACATGAGAGAGCCACTGAATTGCAAATTAACAGGATTTAGATGTCTTGTTTTGTTGTGGACATGGTGAAGTGTTCATCTAACCTTCCAATGTATGTTCATGTCCTTTCTGAAAAGGACATGGGACAGGTGGATGACTTGGACACTACACCACTGACTTTTTTTAGATTCATTGACTGGCGGACTGGCATTAATAAGAAAGCACTCCTGTAGCATTTTCTCTTTCTCTGTCAAGTCCCCATCCTCTCCTCCCCTCCTGTCTTCGTTCTTCTTTCTATCTGCACCTCTCTGATTTCTCATTTCATTTTGTGGTGCAGTTGCTATCCTTCTGCATCTTGCATCTCTCTTGGGCTGTCTTCTCGGGGTCCATGATGAAACAGCGTCAGGTTACTCCTCCAAGAAATATACGGGATCATGGAAAAGAAAAAAAAGCCCACCATATTGTGTCCTTTCGCATCATGCAGCTTTAGTCTGTCACTTCCTCAGCACACATTCAAATGTGTGAGTGAGCATGCACATTCACGCACGCAAACACATGGATACACGTAAGCACACGTGCACATACACTCATGTGGTCGCTGCACACTTCATTTAACACATACAGATGCAGGGCTTTATGGTTTTCTTAAAGCCAGAAAACAAGGAAGTGCACAGAAATTGTAAAAGCCTGTGTATCATTTTATGTTCACAAATGCTCCTGGCATGGAAGAAGAGCCATTGAAATTGCTCATCCAAGAGAAGGGAATAGGAAACTTTGCGTATAATAACATGAATGGTAATGCTTCAGTTTTATGCCCCTATTTCGTCTGTATGTGTGCTGTCTCAGAGCCCTGAACCTAGATTTCACAATGATTTCACAATTTACAAAATGCAATGCATACAGAAATGACAATATCAGAAATGTTTTTTCTCTTTCCCTTTCTTCCTTTTGGTGTTTTTAAGCTTTCTGTGAGTTTAAAGAATTACACAGTGAATATGTCTTCACCTGCAGTACTCCCTGCCTTTTATTTTTTGCGAGATGCTCTTTTGGTGGATTCCCATCTGAGAAAACCCTGCATAGTTATCGAAAAGTAATGGAACCAGCTTGTATACGCAAGTGTGAAAGAAGGACCCCTGATGCTGCTTGGACATGAATGTGTTTTGGTGCTTTTACTGTTATTCAGGTGTGTAGTTGTCCTTTAGATTTAGTAGCTGTAAAAAGAATTGATGTATATCAGTGTTTTTGTGTGGAAATGTATATGGTTAGGTATACAGTAGTCTGGTGTAGTGAAGACGAACCGACTGTCTTTATAATTTATAAATATTTGTGTTTCAAATGTGTTGATGTGTTTCAAGGTGCTTTTCAAGAAAAACTAAGTAAATTTCCTGTAACTGAAATTAAGATGAGACACAAACAGGATAATTTGTATGATATAAGACTGAACAGCCCTAGTAGTATAGTGTTAATGACATGAATGATATTTTAAAATCAAAAACACCAAACCGTGTTGCCCAAGTTTTTCTCCTTTTCTTGTTCACAGAGCAATTTTGTTCAGTAGACACACTTAAGACATAAGTATCTCTCTGGTACTCGCACCTTGCCTTATTGACCTTTGGAAGGTACTACTGGGCCTGTGTATTTTAGTGAGGTGCTACTGACTTCACCTGCGACCCCTCTCCAAACAGTGGGTCAGGAAGGCACTGAGGGATGCTGCCGCTGTGTAGTTTAATATGGTGCACTGTCACTATATTACCTCTGAACTATCTGCTTCCAGATCAGAATAGAGAGCTTGTTGTCTCTGTGTTGTCATACTATCTAGATGCAAATACTTAGCTTCTCTTCATCTGTAGGTTGTCATCCAGAAATTCTTGTTAGGGGAGGTGCATCACGCACTGAGAAAGTTTTTTTTGAAGGAGCAACATGTGGTGAGGTATTCATTAACAGTAAGATGTCATTTAGAACAGCTGAGAAAAAACTACAGCACATTGTTGGTATGTTGATCCTGGCTGGTAAGTCATTTCCTCAACGCTTTTGTGAGCATTGTCTTCAGACTGAATGCTGGAGGTGTTTTTGCTTTTGGTTTTCCTGAGTGGACACAATAAAAGCAATTTCTCTATAAAGCCACTCAAACATGGAGTGAACGGACAAAAGGGATTGGAGAAAATCTGGGCCACAGCAGAATCCAGCCTGCCCCGCTGCTAACCTCCTCTCAAACAAACATAGCAGCCATTTCCTCCCTCTGTCTCTGGAGCCCCTCGCCCCTTGCTGAAGCACCAATTCAGCCGGCTGCAGCACAGGTGTTGTGACGTGTGCCATTTATTCGATATTGTGTAAAAAACGCATGTTATCTCAAGTTTTTATAGCATTCATACAGTACTGTGTGTATAAAACACAATGTGTATAAAAACAAGATTCCAAAAGATATTTAATGGTGTCTTTGTTTAATATCTTTTGTAACTGTGGTGTATTTTGAGTCTAAAATTTGAAAATATGTCACAAATTATTTTAAAGCAATAAAGTATAATTGTATTTTTATATCCTAAATTTTCAAAACATTTTTTATGAAAATTATAATTAAAATGAGATCCCAGCTGCAGACAGTTTACTCCTGAATAAAACAGTTGTTAATAACAAATGAAAATTATGCTAAATTATGATATCTTAGTTTTTTGCTTTTTTATTTTGACATGCTTAAACTGTGTATTTAAACCTAGCTGAGGGACTTTCACTGGCTGAGTCTAATGGTGTATTTTATGTACGGATGCATCTGGTAGGAATCAGCTGACCCCGCTGAGGGAGCTGAAAGTGAAAGAGGCTGTTCTGCTTTAGCACTGGCCGAACTGCCAAAGTCACAGCCCGATCGGACTAAATCCCTGGCGTGTCCGCAAAGTCAAGCGTGATGGAATCATTGCTGTGCTGTACCAAGCAGTGAAAAACACCACCAACGTGATCCAACAAAGGGGGGAAATATTCCAGTATTGTCCTATGTTGGACAATTTATGTATTGTTAAAAATGTATCAAATGATCATAAATGATTTTTATATATATATATATATATATATATATATATATATATATATATATATATATATATTTTACATACATTTTCATCTCATTTCTTTCTGTTTTCATGCGAAAATCAGTTGGGAGCTGTTTTTGCTTTGTTTTATTTGATCTTATTTACTTAGGTGTACCAATTTTTTTTTATTTTTAGGATTTTTTTCTTTTATACAAAAATAGTGAAAATTCTCTCATATAAATGAGAGTATTTTCAGTATTCAGTATTTTCACAATTAATGAATTGTTTTATATTACACAAATTATGGAGATATTTTTTCAGTTCATATTCTGCATATTTAAATGTAATATAATTTATGTGAATAGTTTGTTTTGTTGTTTGCATTGGTCTTGGTGTCCAAGATAAAAGTAATATCTTTTTGTTCTTGTTTCGCCCCTGACATGGGTGGGGTATTGAGGGTTTAGGGACAGAGGGAGGGGGCGGTGTGTTTATTTATTTTTTATTCTCTCTCTCTCTGTCTCCTGACATATCTGTATTCCTCATCTTCTGTCTCCTCTTTGAATAGAAATGAAATAAAAAAAAAGAAAAAAAAAGAAGGTTCTTTTTATTTTTTTTGAATCGTCCTCTCGCCTTACCATTTTCATCAGCTGCTCTGATAGCCATGAATCTTGTCACTCATGTTTTTCATCAACTCATGTCCATGGAGCGTGTGGCGAGTCCTGGAGATGGCCGCTGAAGCGAATGCAGTGGTCAGAAAGAGAGTCACACAACCAAGATAGAGAATAACACACACACATGGGCAATATCACTGTTTCCATAATTTCAGGCTAGAAACATGTACTAACAGCAAAAACAGAGTGCTGAAATAAGACATTGTAGTAAAATGTCTGTACTTCTGTGAATTACATGTACATCTTTTAGAGGTAAATCGACTGGACACACTAAAACGGGAACAGTGTGTATACTTGACAAAAACACGTCTTTGCACGGACTTTGCTTTTTTTTTTACTGGAAAATGTTTTGTAAGACGTTCAGGAATTTGGAAGGAGGAAAACTGTGTTTTCTTGTGAACGCTGGCAAAGAGAGCAGAAAACAAGAGAGCAGGGTGTGTACTGTAGTGTTTCCTCCTGGTTCGATTCTCAGATGGCAGGAGCCAGTTACAATCACTGGTGTTCCTCTCTGCATCTGGGTTCTGCTGCTTGTCAGCTCAGCTGTAGTTGTTTTCATATGTGAGCCATGTTTCTTTTGGTGCAATTTTTTCTGCCTCCTGGATACTTTGTTCTTTCAACCTGAACTTGACATTGTTTTCCCTGCTTATGTTCAAGGCTGGAATGATTGGCTGTGACAAAAGGGGCATCTCCCTCCATCCTCAAAAAAGAGTGATGGCCTCTCAGACAGCTGTCATTTACCATTAGTCATGCCCCATTCTCCTCGCCTAATTTTGTTTCTTATTGCTTTTTGTTTTGATGTTTTTCCCTCCTTTTTTACAGGTAATGTCAAACACATTTTATGCACTTTCCCCTAAACCCACAACTGTCTCTGTGACTGAAATAATCACTTATTCTTTAGGCGTTAATTGTGATTTAATTGCCCTAATTACTTCATTATCTCATACATGATTAAGATAATTAGCTTAGTGTTAAACACTGTGACTTTTTTCTTGTAAGACAGGAAGAATTCCCCTTGATTAGCTAATGAGATTAATTATACTCAGTGATACACCAGGTATAATTGTGAAAATTCCCACCTGCAATTCCACTTTCACACCATTAATGTGAAATCACTGTAAATGAAGACATGCATGTGTCTTTATCAGGTAATTAATTAGAAATGACGGCACGCACAGTTTAAATGTGAAATGTGGATAATGTATGCTCGCGTCATGTGGGGTTTTCTCTTTTGGAAATTGTTCTTTCAGAATGAGGTCAATCAGCGTTGACATTTCTCTGCCTTAGGATTTTATATCAAGAAAGATTTTTTTTAACAAATACATTTTTTCAGGTTCAGAAGTTTTTCAGACATCTTTGCATAGATTGGACTTTGCATCTCTTAAATTGTAATTACTCCTTAAGCGGGGGATGGATTTTGAAAAGTGGAGTAATACCTGCTTCTCTGAAGAGTTTGAAACAGATATTAGGCCCATTTCACAGAAACTGTAGCTTGAATATGGTCAGCATGCGTTGAATCATGCTGAATCAATCAGCATGGTTAGCCTTTAGTGGAATTTAACCATTGCGAACATCGAAGCCTAAGTTTAATATGGGATGCAGCTGGAAAATCTAGCGGTGTGCTGAAAATCTGACGATGGCTGGCAGCCTCGATTGTCTATGTCTGTGTTTTTCTATCTTTCCCTTCTCCACCCTCCGTCTCTTTCCCTCTGTGTGTCTGCAGTCAGAAGGTAGAGTCAGTTTTACTGTCACTACCTGTGAAATTGTATTCCACGAAGATGGATGCTTTCTCTTATATTCATGACATCCAGGGAAGCACAGTCACCTCCAAAACTGTTTAATATGGATGCCGTGGAGGCGGACACATATACACACATTCATACACACAAACACAGTATGTGCACGCACACACAAACACATGGACGTAAATGTACTTTTGCACATTCACAAACACACACAAATTTACTTTTTTTTTTTTTTCGCCCCAAAGACAATGCCTGGCTGGTGTTTTGCTCCTGCTGATGATGAAGAGTGGTAGTGACAGTGCTGCTCTCAGTAGGGTTGATGCATTACAACACAGTGCTGCCATGTTGCGTAAATTCTCTGTCTCTCCTCATTGAGAACATGGAGGCTTCTCATCTAGCATGGTACACCAGTGCACTTTAGCTTCTCTGCTCCTCTGTTGTTTCATCTCTAGAGTTTCATGACGACACTCACTCTGTGTAGGCTAGTCATCCATTTTGTGGTATTTTCATTTGCCTTTGGTGTGTGTATATTCTCTTTTCTGGGCTGAGTGGCAGTCCGGCGTAGTATTGTACTCAGAAGTGTTTGCCATGGATCCCTGTGCAGTTACTGAAGAGTACATGTACTCTGCAAGTGTAGCCCACCTTCCTCCCCTCGTAGGGGGAAACCATGCAGAGTAATCTGCTCTGGTTGGACTGAACGAGACAGACCATGAGTAAATTGGTGGGCTCTGTGTATGCAACATTTGTGTGTACATGTGCGGTTGGGTGTGTGTGTATTTATTTGCACTGACAGAGAGGATCAGGATGGAGGAGCGTGGTCTGTGGGTCAAAGGGGGCAGAGGAGACTCACAGTTGAAGGGTTTGAGGGCTGCAGCCGCAGAAACACACAAGATTAATAAAACAACACTGAGCACTGGATAGGACTCTGAGGGCACCAACAGACCCTCTCGCCCCTCCCTTTCCACTCTAACCCTCCCTTCGCGCTTCCACTGCTACCTTAATATAACCTAGAGATGGATCCCCACAAGTCCTTATTTTTTTCTTTTTTTTTGGAG